>NC_092240.1:51062494-51067494 GCF_036320965.1 Panulirus ornatus | reverse complement strand
TGAGGTCCTGCTTCAAACCCTCCAACACAAGTGATGGGAGAGTTTGAGGTCCTGCTTCAAACCCTCCAACACAAGTGATGGGAGAGTTTGAGGTCCTGCTTCAAACCCTCCAACACAAGTGATGGGAGAGTTTGAGGTCCTGCTTCAAACCCTCCAACACAAGGGATGGGAGAGTTTGAGGTCCTGCTTCAAACCCTCCAACACAAGGGATGGGAGAGTTTGAGGTCCTGCTTCAAACCCTCCAACACAAGGATGGGAGAGTTTGAGGTCCTGCTTCAAACCCTCCAACACAAGGGATGGGAGAGTTTGAGGTCCTGCTTCAAACCCTCCAACACAAGTGATGGGAGAGTTTGAGGTCCTGCTTCAAACCCTCTAACACAAGTGATGGGAGAGTTGAGGTCCTGCTTCAAACCCTCAACACAAGTGATGGGAGAGTTGAGGTCCTGCTTCAAACCTCCAACACAAGTGATGGGAGAGTTTGAGGTCCTGCTTCAAACCCTCCAACACAAGGGATGGGAGAGTTTGAGGTCCTGCTTCAAACCCTCCAACACAAGGGATGGGAGAGTTTGAGGTCCTGCTTCAAACCCTCCAACACAAGTGATGGGAGAGTTTGAGGTCCTGCTTCAAACCCTCCAACACAAGTGATGGGAGAGTTTGAGGTCCTGCTTCAAACCCTCTAACACAAGTGATGGGAGAGTTTGAGGTCCTGCTTCAAACCCTCCAACACAAGTGATGGGAGAGTTTGAGGTCCTGCTTCAAACCCTCCAACACAAGTGATGGGAGAGTTTGAGGTCCTGCTTCAAACCCTCCAACACAAGTGATGGGAGAGTTGAGGTCCTCACGCGCTTCCATTCTTCATGGATCATCAACCGCCCTTCTTATATTCCAGAGACCCATTTCGATCGCCCTCCCGACCCTCTGAGGATCCGATCCTTCGTTTCAGTCCTTCTTCACTCTACAGCCACCACCCACTCGACCCTCTGAGGATCCGATCCTTCGTACCCTTTTCCCAACCATTCGGACCTCTGGGATCCGTCCTTCGTTTCAGTCCTCTTACTACAGCCACCACCCACTCGACCCTCTGAGGATCCGATCCTTCGTTCAGTCCTCTCGTTTCATCCTCTCACAGCCACCACCCACTCGACCCTCTGAGGATCCGATCCTTCGTTCCAGTCCTTCTTCACTCTACAGCCACCACCCACTCGACCCTCTGAGGATCCGATCCTTCGTTCCAGTCCTTCTTCACTCCACAGCCACCACCCACTCGACCCTCTGAGGATCCGATCCTTCGTTCCAGTCCTTCTTCACTCTACAGCCACCACCCACTCGACCCTCTCTGGATCCGATCCTTCGTTCCAGTCCTTCTTCACTCTAAGCCACCACCACTACGACTCTCTGGATCCGAAGCCTCGTTCCAGTCCTTCTTTCAAGCCAACCCACAACACTAAACGCTGTCCCCTGGTTCGTCATCGACCCATCCTTTGAACGTCCCTGGTCAACACTCATCTTCCAAGCACTGAGGTTACTGGACTTAGAGCTGACGGTCTTCTCTCCTCTTTTGAAAAAAAAAACCTCAAGAATATCACCGTCTCTCCTGGAATGGGTGGGGTTCTTTGAGGCTGGATACGGGTTCGTACCCACACACACACACACAACACACACACACACACACACACACAACCCTCTACCTCTTCCAGTCCATGGCCCAACCGAGGCCAGCCAGTAGGCAATCGGACGCAGGGGAAGAAAATAAACCTTCTTCTTCTTCTTCTTCCTCGCTATTCAGTCTTCGTCTCCACCATGGCCCTTGTGTGTTTACGTCCAGGCGCCGAGCGTTCCTTTAGCCCAAGAGAACGTGCAGGTTCTCCTCGTCTTTAGCTAAAGGAACGCCTCCTTATGGTGTGTTATCTTTTCCTTTCGCCTATCCCACCCGACGGCAAAATAGCTTGTCTCTCCCACTGGCACGGTAACTCTTCCACGTTCTCCTCACCTCTCACTTGCAATATATATATATAATATATATATATATATATATATATATATATATAATATATATATATATATATAATATATATATATATATTCCTATGAGTCCACGGGGAAAATGAAACATGAAAAGTTCCCAAGCGCACTTTCGTGTAATAATCACATCATCAGGGGAGACACAAGAGAAACATAACAGTCAGTTGATATACATCGAAGAGACGAAGCTAGGGCCAATATCTTGATCACGCGCAAAATTGTGATCCTTTCCAACAAGATATATATATATATATATATATATATATATATATATATATAGAGAGAGAGAGAGAGAGAGAGAAGAGAGAGAGAGAATGATTCTATCAAGTCATGGAAAGCCATTGCAACACAGACACATGAGCGAAGGAGCCACAGGTCACAGCACAGACGGACGAAAACCAACCAGGTCAGGACGAGAACCAACCAGGTCAGGACGAAAACCAACCAGGTCACGACGAGAACCAACCAGGTCAGGACGAGAACCAACCAGGTCAGGACGAAAACCAACCAGGTCACGACGAGAACCAACCAGGTCAGCGAACACCACTGGAGAACCCGAGGGGAGGTGGAGGGGGTCATCACAAGGGCAGCACAGGTCAAAGGTGAAATCGGGGTCAGTGCCGAAACCAGGTCAGGAGGGTAAGGTGGAGGGGGGTGGGGGAGGAGAGGGAGGGGAGGGGTAGGAGGTGGGGGTTTTGGGGGAGGAGGGAAGGGGAAGGAGAGGGGAGGGACTAGGGTTCTCAACGGAGGGAACCAGGTCAAGGGAGAGGAGGTTCTATTGGTCCCGGGTGGAGGGAGGGAAGAGGAGAAGGGGGAGGGGAAGAGAAGGGGGAGGAGAAGGGGGAGGGGAAGAGGAGTAGGAGGAGGTGACACCTCCCCCCTCCCCTCCCTCAACTCGTGAGGGCCAGAGGGGCGTAAACACAGCGCCTGAAGAGGCGGGACGGGCGTGAAGCAATCTCGAACGGCCAATGAGCGACCCGGTTCACCACCCCATCTCCCCTCACCCCATCCCACCCCCCGCTGCCCCTTCCTCTTCTCCCCACCCCCCCCCCTCCTCCTCCCCACAGAAAATAAAAATAATGAACTCGTTACGTCTAATACTTAATTACTCCCCCTCCCTCCCCTTCCCCCTCCCCCCTACACCCAATTCGGTCGTTTGATGACGCGGTGGCGATCCAAACCAACCGCTCTCTCTGAGGAGGTCCTGAAATAACCGGATCTTTACCCCTTAAAACTCTCTCTCTTACCCTCTCTCTCTCTCTCTCTCTCTCTCTTAACTCTCCCCCCCTGTCTCTTTTTTATCCCCCCCTTTCCCCTCCCTCCCTCTTCCTCTCTCTCATAACTCTCTCTCCCTTCTCTCTCTCTCTCCCTCCTCCCCTCTCTCTTCTCTCTCTCTCTCCCCCCCTCCCTCCCTCCTCTTCCTCTCTCTCTTATAACTCTCTCTCTCTCCCCCTTCTCTCCTCCTCCTCCTCCTCTCCCCTCTCTCAGTCCTCTCTCTCTCTCTCTCTCCTCTCTCTCTCTCTCTCTCTTCCCTTCCTGGTCGTGGGGGCGGAGGCATCGTTTGCACGAGATGGCGGGTTTGTACGTACGTGTGTTCCCTGGGGGGGTAGCTAACAACCTCCCCTCTTCCCTCTCCCCTCGTCTCCCCTCCTGGAGACCGCACAAGGGGATGTGGCGACCTGCCTCAAGACAGAAGGCCTGCTCTTTTCCTCCTTCCCCTTGAGCACTTGGAAGTGCTCTTTTCCTCCTTCCCCTTGAGCACTTGGAAGTGCTCTTTTCCTCCTTCCCCTTGAGCACTTGGAAGTGCTCTTTTCCTCCTTCCCCTTGAGCACTTGGAAGTGCTCTTTTCCACCTTCCCCTTGAGCACTTGGAAGTACTCTTTTCCTCCTTCCCCTTGAGCACTTGGAAGTACACTTTCCTCCTTCCCCTTGAGCACTTGGAAGTGCTCTTTTTCCTCCTTCCCCTTGAGCACTTGGAAGTGCTCTTTTCCTCCTTCCCCTTGAGCACTTGGAAGTACACTTTTCCTCCTTCCCCTTGAGCACTTGGAAGTGCTCTTTTCCTCCTTCCCCTTGAGCACTTGGAAGTGCTCTTTTCCTCCTTCCCCTTGAGCACTTGGAAGTGCTCTTTTCCTCTTCCCCTTGAGCCTTGAAGTGCTCTTTTCCTCCTTCCCCTTGAGCACTTTGGAAGTGCTCTTTTTTCCCTTCCCCTTGAGCACTTGGAAGTGCTCTTTTCCTCCTCCCCTTGAGCACTTGGAAGTGCTCTTTTCCTCCTTCCCCTTGAGCACTTGGAAGTACACTTTTCCTCCTTCCCCTTGAGCACTTGGAAGTGCACTTTTCCTCCTTCCCCTTGAGCACTTGGAAGTGCTCTTTTCCTCCTTCCCCTTGAGCACTTGGAAGTACACTTTTCCTCCTTCCCCTTGAGCACTTGGAAGTGCTCTTTTTCCTCCTTCCCCTTGACACTTTGGAAGTACACTTTTCCTCCTTCCCCTTGAGCACTTGGAAGTGCTCTTTTTCCCCTCCTTTCCCCTTGAACACTTGGAAGTAGCACTTTTTCCCTCCTTTTTCTCTCCCCCTTGAGCACTTGGAAGTACCCTTTTCCTCCTTCCCCTTGAGCACTTGGAAGTACACTTCTCCTCCTTCCCCTAGAGCACTTGGAAGTACACTTCTCCTCCTTCCCCTTGAGCACTTGGAAGTGCTCTTTTTCTCCTTCCCCTTGAGCACTTGGAAGTACACTTTCCTCCTTCCCCTTGAGCACTTGGAAGTGCTCTTTTCCTCCTTCCCCTTGAGCACTTGGAAGTGCTCTTTTCCTCCTTCCCCTTGAGCACTTGGAAGTGCTCTTTTCCTCCTTCCCCTTGAGCACTTGGAAGTGCTCTTTTTCTCCCTTCCCCTTGAGCACTTGGAAGTGCATTTTTCCCCTTCCCCCTTTGGGACTTGGAAGTTCCTTTTTCCTCCTTCCCCCCTTTAACCCCTTGGAAAATG
>NC_092240.1:51039994-51057494 GCF_036320965.1 Panulirus ornatus | reverse complement strand
TATATATATTATATATATATATATATATATATATATATATATATAATATTCTGAATTTCAATTATCTCTAATGAGCACACCATCTCCCTCACAAGTGCCTACATCTTTGCTTTTTGAGCATCGTCTTTCAACCAGAGAGACGATGGACACCAAGTCCAGCCCAGAGGACCCCAGTCTCCTGTCTCAAAGGACCCTAATCTCCTGTCTCAAAGGACCCCAATCTCCTGTCTCAAAGGACCCCAGTCTCCTGTCTCAAGGACCCCAGTCTCCTGTCTCAAAGGACCCCAGTCTCCTGTCTCAAAGGACCCCAATCTCCTGTCTCAAAGGACCCCAGTCTCCTGTCTCAAAGGACCCCAGTCTCCTGTCTCAAAGGACCCCAATCTCCTGTCTCAAAGGACCCCAGTCTCCTGTCTCAAAGGACCCCAGTCTCCTGTCTCAAAGGACCCCAATCTCCTTCTCAAGGACCCAGTCTCCTGTCTCAAAGGACCCCAGTCTCCTGTCTCAAAGGACCCCAATCTCCTGTCTCAAAGGACCCCAGTCTCCTGTCTCAGAGACGGGGCGAAACATCCCTCCCGCCCTTCCCCTACCTCAGTGATAGCTGGAACTTCGTGTCAAGCGGCCTGATAAGCGTTATCTATACACATCTTGATGAGCAAGTGTGGGGGAGGGGACCACTTCAAAGACCACGAACTTTATATGGGTCAAAGGCACTTCAAAGACCACGAACTTTATATGGGTCAAAGGTACTTCAAAGACCACGAACTGTATATGGGTCAAAGGTACTTCAAAGACCACGAACTTTATATGGGTCAAAGGTACTTCAAAGACCACGAACTTTATATGGGTCAAAGGCACTTCAAAGACCACGAACTTTATATGGGTCAAAGGCACTTCAAAGACCACGAACTGTATATGGGTCAAAGGCACTTCAAAGACCACGAACTTTATATGGGCCAAAGGCACTTCAAAGACCACGAACTTTATATGGGCTCAAAGGCACTTCAAAGACCACGACCTTTAAATGGGCCAAAGGCACTTCAAAGACCACGAACTTTATATGGGTCAAAGGCCCCTTCAAAGACCACGAATGTAAATGGGGCCAAAAGGGACTTCAAAACCCCGAACTTTTTAAAAAGGGGCAAAGGTTTCTTCAAAAAAACCAACCCAACTTTTAAATGGGTCAAAGGCAAATTTTAACGACCACGAAAAATTTATGGGTCAAAAAGGGAATTTTAAAAGGGCCACGAACTTTATAAAAAGTCAAAGGACTTCCAAAGGGCCACGGGAAATTTATATGGGTCCAAAAAAAAACTTCCCAAAAACCACGAACTTTATTTTTGGGGGCAAAGGGGAATTTTAAAGCCACGAACTTTTAAAATTGGGGCAAAGGGAAATTCAAAAAACCCCGGGAAATTTAAAAGGGGGGCCCAAAAGGGACTTCAAAGACCACGCTTTAATTTTGGGGCAAAAGGGACTTTTAAAGAAAACCCCGAACTTTTAAAATTGGGGTTTAAAGGCACTTCAAAAACCACGAACCTTTTTATGGGTCAAAGGGGACTTCAAAGACCCACGAAAATTTTATGGGTCAAAGGCACCCTTCCAAAAAACCCCGAACTTTATAAGGGCAAAAAAGGGATTTAAAGACCCGAAATTTTCTGGGGCCAAAGGGAACCCTTTAAAGACCCAACTTTAATTGGGGTTTTAAAGGGGTACTTCAAAGACCCCCGAACTGTATATGGGGTCAAAGGCACTTCCCAAAAACCCCGAACTTTTAAAAAGGGGCAAAGGCACTTTTAAGGGCCCCGAACTTTATAGGGTCCCAAAGGCACTTTTAAAGACCAAAGAACTTTATTTTGGGCAAAGGCACCAAAGCCCAAAGAACTTTAAAGGGGTTTAAAGGTACTTCAAAAAAACCACGAACTTTATTGGGGCAAAGGCCCCTTCAAAGACCCCGAACTTTAAATGGGCCCAAAGGGGAAATTCCAAAAACCAAAGAACTTTATAAGGGCCCCAAAAGGGACTTCAAAGGGCCCACGAACTTTTAAAATTTGGGGCAAAGGGACTTCCAAAAACAAAGACACTTTATTTTGGGCAAAGGGAAATTTCCCAAAAAACCCCGAACCCTTTTTAAAGGGGCCCAAAGGGACTTCCCAAAAACCCCAACTTTATAGAGTCAAAAAGGCACTTTAAAGACCACGACCTTTTTTATGGGTCCCAAAAGGGACTTAAAGACCACGGGCCTTTTTTAAAAGGGCCAAAGGGCCCCTTAAAAAACCCCGAACTTTATTTTGGGCAAGGTACTTCAAAGGGGCCACGAACTGTATTTTGGGGCAAAAGGGAAATTCAAAGAAACCCCGAAAATTTTTAAAGGGGGGAAAAGGGACTTCAAAAAACCACGAACCTTTTTTGGGGGCAAAGGGGACTTTCAAAACCACGGGAAAATTTATTTTGGGCCAAAAACACTTCAAAGACCAAGGCCTTTATTTTGGGCCAAAGGGTCCTTAGTTTAAAAAACCTACATTTCCTTTTTTTAGACCCCTTTAAAAAGGGCCCTTTTTAACCCGTTTTTTCCAACTCGTACCATATATTCGAACCATCTTATAAAACTCTCCATTCTCCAATCCCCCCCAAAAAAGTTGAGTGGGGTATTTTTAAAAAGTACAATTCAAACCCCAACCCCTTCCCCTTTTTCCAATCCCCCCCCCCAAACCTTTATTAGGGCCGTCAAACTGACAAGTGACCTCTGATGAGTTTATTGAAAAAAATTCATTGTTTTTTTGGGTTTTTTTTTTCTCCTGCCCCGGGGAAACATAATTTCTCATTTCAAAGTTAGTTTCTTGTTCAATTCTCATCCTTGTGATTCGTATGTCTTCTCTTTAAACCTTTGATATTGGCTTTACTGGCTGTGTGTGGTTGGGCCAAACGGGCTTTCTTCCTTTAAGCCTTGGGTTTTGGACAAATTTTTAATTTTTTTTCCCCAGCCTATCATACCACATCTATCTAAACGATCTATTTTGCTTGCTCCCCTTCTATAATTCCCGTGGCTGAGGGGCATCTCTGTTCTTAGTCCCTCAATGTGAATTTCACAGAACCCCTGCAGCCTAGACCCCGTCCAGTTACGGGACTTTGTTTCCAATTAAAACAACGCCCACATAAATTCGACCAATTTCTTTTAACAAAAGAATGTATTTATTATTTACACACCCCCCCTTTTTTACCAACTCTTGTTTTTTCATGATTAAATATAAATATATTTTAATTTTATATAATTATAAAAAAAAATTTTATTTTAATTTTTAAAATTTTAAATATATATAAAAAACCAACTTTAATCATTAGTTTTCCGTGGTGAGTTCGGCCCCTGAAAGGGGGGGTGAGCCAGTGGTGGTCCTGGCCAACGCACAGGGTGATGCTACCAGTGGTGTGTTCTGACCGCCTGCACAGCTGGTGATGCTCCCAGTGGCGTGTTCTGACCGTGCCACAGGGGTGACACTCCCCAGTGGCGTTTTCTGCCCGCCTGCAAGTGGTGATGCAACCAGTGGGTTTCCTGGCCACCTGAAAAGTGGGATGTACCAGGGTGGTCCTGCCCCACCTGCACAGCGGGGCGACACCCGTGGCGTGTTTGACCACCTGCAAAGCGGCCCGAACTAAACAGGGGAAAAAATAAGCTTTGAACTCTACGGTCGCACATGATCTAAAGCTGACCCTCTTTTCAACCCCCCCTTTTCTGGAGAGGGGGAGAGAGAAAAGGAAGAGAGAGGAGGGGGAGAGAGAGAGAAGAAGAGGACCCAAAAAGAGGCCTAAAACAAGGAAAAGAGGAGGTGGAGGAGGGGAGGGAGAAAAATATACCACAAAGAGTTGCCACTGCAGAGCCGTCCCCTCTCCCTTTCTGCTGGTTTGGGCGGCTTGTTTGATTGCTTGCTTGCTGTTGTTGGGCGATTGGGGTGGCTTGTTTGCTGATTTGATTGCTTGCTGGCTTGCTTGCTTGCTGGCTGGCTTGCTTGCTGGCGGTTGGGGGGGGCTGTTGTTTTGGGGTTGGCTTGCGGCTTGGGGCTTCTTGCTGGTCTGCTTGCTGGTGGCTTGCTTGCTGTTGGCTTGCTTCTTCTTGCTTTCTTGCGGCTTGCTGGCGGGGGGCTTGCCTTTTTTCGGGGCGGCGCGGGTGAAGCCTTCCACCTCTTCTTTCCCCTCCCCCTCCCCCCCCCGGGGGGCCTTGGGGGGGGCCCCCTTCTCCCTTCTTCTCCTCCTCCTTTCCTTCTTCTCCTCCCCCCTTCCTTTGCTCCTTTTTCTTTTTTCCCCCCCCTCCTCTTCCTAGCCCCCCTCCTTTTCTCCCCCCCTCCTCCTCTTCCCAGCTCCTTTTTTTCTTTCCTCCCCCTTTTCCCTAGCTCCTCTTCTTCTCCTCCCCCCCTTCTTCCTAGCTCTTCTTCTTTCTCCCTCCTAGCCTCCCCCTTTTCTTTCTTTCCTCCTCTTTTTTTCTTTTTCCTCCTTTCTTCCTAGTTTCCTCTCCTTCTTCTCCCCCTCCTCTCCTGCTCTCCTTCTTCTCTTCTCTCCCCCTTTTCTTCTTCTCCCTCCTTCTCCCCTCCTCCTTTTCTCCTATTTTTAAAAAAAAAGGTAATGCAGAAGGGGGGGGGGGGGGGGTTATACAGACACAATATCCCTTTCACGGGCCGCGATCCGGCCCGAGCATAAGCCCTTCCAGAACCAGGTCGGGGAGACAAAACCACACACACCAACACACACACAAAACACACGCTTCCAGGGCGGAGCCTCCTCCTCACAATCCCCCCCTTTTTCCCCTACGCCCGGCGCCCTTGGGGAAGCGTGTCGAAAGCTTCCCCCCTTTTTTCCCCCAAAGGGCCTGGAAAAACACCAAGGGGATCCGGGTGTCTGGGTTTCCGGGGAGCGAGAGAGAGGAGCCTTCCGGGGGGAAAAAAGGGGGCCCGTATAGGGGGTGGTCTCCTCTCTCTCTCCTCTCTCTCTGTTCTCTCTCTCTCTCTCTCTGTAACTCCCCCTCCCACCACGTGGTTCGACGGACGGCCGCTAGGGCCGACCCTTTAAAGGGCCCTTGGGTACAAAGGTCGAACGCTAGGGCAGACCCCCGAGGACGACCCTTTGGGTTTTTACGGTACGACAGGTAGGGTACGGACCCTTGTCCCACGACGGGAACGACCCCGAAGAACAGAAACCCAAAACCTCTGGGACCTCATTGACCGTCCCATTCCAGACCACTCCACACACACGACTCTGCAGGACATACAGGAAAGGGCTCACTCGGGGGTCACGGGGACCTTTACCTCACCACCCCCAATTTACGTCCTTTAAAAGGGACTCTCTTTCCCCCATATACACTTTTTTTTTTTTTCACTAGCCATGGGGGCCTTAAGGACTTTTCTTTTTCCCCCAAATATAGCACATTTTTTCCACTCACGCAATACTTTTTAAAGCACTCTTCACTTCCCCCATATAGCACTTTAGCACATTTTTTTTTTTTCACTCAGCCCAATTACGTGCCTTAAAGCACTCTCTATCCCCCCCATATAGCACATTTTTCTCTTTCTCTCTCTCTCTCTATTTCTCTTCAGCGGGCGTAATAATAACAAAAGCCCCCAGTTCGAGACGCGGAAACACACGGACATGTGATACTAATTTTTTGGGGGGCTGCACGAAACCCGAACTGAGAGAGAGAGAGAGAGAGAGAGAGAGAGAGAGAGAGAGAGAGAGAGAGAGAGAGAGAGAGAGAGAGAGAGAGAGAGAGAGAGAGACTATGCCACTCAAAACCAAAAGGAGACAGACACAGCTCTCCAAGGACGGACTGAAACAATTTGAAACAATTAAAAACCCGACTGACCCGGTGGACTTCAAAACAATTGGCTTCGCTCTCCCTTAAAAAAAAGAAAAATAGAAAAAAAAGAAAACAAAAAAAGATTGACTTTATGACGATGACTTAGCTCCCTCCAGTCACTCCGGGGGAGAGGAGGGGAGGGGGAGGGAAGGGGGGGGAAACAACGATGACTTAGCTCCCTCCACTCACTCCGGGGGAGAGGAGGGAGGGTGGGAAGGGGGGGGAAACAACGATGACTTAGCTCCCTCCACTCACTCTGGGAGGGGGGGGGGTCCCTCCAGTTACTCCGGGGGAGGAGGGGAGGGGGGGAAGGGGGGGGACAACGATGACTTGGTTCCCTCCAGTCACTCTGGGAGGGGTCCCCTCCAGTCACTCCGGGGGGAGGGTGTCCCTCCAGTCACTCCGGGGAGGGGGGGTCCCTCCAGTCACTCGGGGGGGGGTGTCCCTCCAGTCACTCCGGGGAGGGGGGTGTCCCTCCTAGTCACTCGGGGGGAGGGGTCCCCCCAGTACTCGGGGAGGGTGTCCTCCGTCACTCCGGGGATGGTGAGGTGTCCTCCAGTCACTCGGGGGGAGGGGAGGGTGTCCCTCCAGTCACGGGGGGGTTTTTTTTTGTCTGGCCAGTCACTCAGGGAAGGGTCCCCCCCCAAAATCACTCCGGGGGAGTTGTCCCTCAATCACTCCGGGAGGGGTGTCCCTCACGGGGTAAATATCCAGGGGGGGAAAACCCCCCCCCCCAAGCTGACTGTTCATGTACGTACCCGCGACTGAAACAACACCCCATACACCCCCCTACCCCCCGCTCC
The DNA here is from genome assembly GCF_036320965.1 of Panulirus ornatus. Lineage (NCBI taxonomy): Eukaryota > Metazoa > Arthropoda > Malacostraca > Decapoda > Palinuridae > Panulirus > Panulirus ornatus. The sequence goes on along the minus strand of NC_092240.1, from coordinate 51,050,852 downwards.
CCCTCCTGGAATTCTGGAACCCAGACGACCATTGCCCTCCAATCCCCCCTTTCCCCCCCCCAATCCCTCCCTTTCCCCCCCCCCAGAGATAAAATCGATCCTAAATGGCACATGTTTAAGTCCACTACGTCGTCCCCTCCCCCCTACCCCCTCCCCTCCTCTCCTCGACCGCATCATCCCTACACATACGGGCATCACTACATACAACATACGGGGCATCACTACACATACGGGGCATCACTACCATACGGGGCATCCATACACATCCGGGGCATCACTACACATACGGGCATCCCACCCCCTCCCCCCTCCTCCTACCATCGCTCACTACACATACGGGGCATCACTACACATAGGGGCATCACTACACATACGGGCATCACTACACATACGGGGCATCACTACACATCGGGCATCACTACACATACGGGGCATCACTACACATACGGCATCATACCTACGGCATCACTCACATACGGGGCATCACTACATACGGGCATCATACACATACGGGGCATCACTACACATACGGGGCATCACTACACTTACGGGGCATCACTACACATACGGGGCATCACTACACATACGGGGCATCATACACATAACGGGGCATACCTACACATACGGCATCACTAACATACGGGGCATCACTACACATACGGGGCATCACTACACATACGGGGCATCACTAACATACGGGGCATCACTACACAACGGGCATCACTACACATACGCCATCACTACACATACTGGCATCATCTACTATCCATACGGGATCACTACACATACGGGCATCATACAACGGGCATCACTACACATACGGGCATCACCAAACGGCATCATCATACCATACGGGCATCACTACACATACGGCTCACTACACATAGTCAATCCTATACATACGGGACATCACTACACATACGGCATCACACACACGGGCATCACTACATCGGCATCACTCACATACGGCATCACTACAAATACGGGGCATCACTACAATACGGGCATCACTACACATACGGGGCATCACTACACATACGGGGCATCAATACACATAGGGCATCATCACTACACACGGTGGCATCACTACACATACGGGGCATCACTACACAACAGGGCATCACTACACATACGGCATCACTACACATACGGGGCATCACTCACATACGGGATCACTACACATACGGGGCATCACTACACATACGGGGCATCACTACACATAGGGGTTCACCACCATACGGGGCATCACTACACATACGGGGCATCACTTACACATACGGGCATCATACACTACGGGGCATCACTACACATACGGGGCATCACACACAAACGGTGCATCCTACACATACGGGGCATCACTACACATACGGGCATCACTACACATACGGGCATCACTACACATACGGGGCCACTACCATACGGCATATACACATACGGGGCATCACTACACATACGGGGCATCACTACACATACGGGGCATCACTACACATACGGGGCATCACTACACATACGGGGCATCACTACACATACGGGGCATCACTACACATACGGGGCATCACTACACATACGGGGCATCACTACACATACGGGGCATCACTACACATACGGGCATAAATACACATACGGGGCATCACTACACATACGGGGCATCACTACACATACGGGGCATCACTACACATACGGGGCATCACTACACATACGGGGCATCACTACACATACGGGGCATCACTACACATACGGGGCATCACTACACATACGGGTCATCACTACACATACGGGGCATCACTACACATACGGGGCATCACTACACATACGGGGCATCACTACACATACGGGGCATCAATACTTCACGTCTCCCTCTTCTATAAGCCCCCCCCCCCCTAAATGGCTTTTCGAAATGGCTCTCAAAAAAAGAGGCGCCAATATTCAGTGACAAATGGCTTTTCGAAATGGCTCGCCAAAAAGGAGGCGCCAATATTCAGTGAGTATATTTCGCGTGGGGAGAGAATATTCGAATATCTAGGACGGGTTAGAGAGGGTGACCATCTTGGATAATGGCGTCTATAGAATATCCATTATCATCTTGCGATATGGTGTCTAGGCGTGGTCAAGGGTCGTATACCGTCGTGGTCAAGGGTCGTATACCGTCGTGGTCAAGGGTCGTATACCGTCGTGGTCAAGGGTCGTATACCGTCGTGGTCAAGGGTCGTATACCGTCGTGGTCAAGGGTCGTATACCGTCGTGGTCAAGGGGGTCGTTATAACCGTCGTGTCAAAGGGTCGTATACCGTCGTGGTCAAGGGTCGTTCGTTAACCGTCGTGGTCAAGGGTCGTTTTACCGTCGTGGTCAAGGGTCGTATACCGTCGTGGTCAAGGGTCGTATACCGTCGTGGTCAAGGGTCGTATACCGTCGTGCTCAAGGGTCGTATACCGTCGTGGTCAAGGGGTCGTATACCGTCGTGGTCAAGGGTCGTATACCGTCTGGTCAAGGGTCGTATACCGTCGTGGTCAAGGGTCGTATACCGTCGTGGTCAAGGGTCGTAACGTCGTGGTCAAGGGTCGTATACCGTCGTGGTCAAGGGTCGTGTACCGTCGTGGTCTAGGGTCTGAATACCGTCGTGGTCAAGGTCGTATCACTCCGTGGTCAAGGGTGTATACCGTCGTGGTCAAGGGTCTATATCCGTGGGTCAAGGTCGTATACCGCGTGGTCTAGGGTCGTATACCGTCTGGTCAAGGGTCGTATCCGTCGTGGTCAAGGGTCGTATACCGTCGTGCTCAAGGGTGTCTACCGTCGTGTCATGGGCATCAACCAGGATGTAGTCCCCAGGACGGGGCTGAGGGGGGTCTGCTTGGGGTCTGCGGGGGCGTATTGATTGCCCGCGTCGGGGACAGACCCGTTGGTGCAGGGGGGGCTATTTTGCTGGTGGTCATGGTTGGGGGGCAAGGAGTTGAGGTGGGGGGGTGTGGGTGGTTGAATGAGGGGGAAGGAGGAGGACGTGGAGGAGGAGGAGGACGAGGAGGAGGAGGAGGAGGTGAGGGGGGAGGAGGTGGTTTTGCGTGGTGGCGGGGCATTACGCGCGAAGGACAGATAACGGGAGACCTGATGGTCCATGACTGGGGTTATCTGTGGTTAGGATCTCAAACCGTGGATGAAACTGGATGGCATTCAAAGCAGCAGGAGCCGGCCACACACCCACCTCTCCCTCCGGCTCAACGGCCCGCCGCACGGGGCACGGAAAGAGACGAGACACCCAAGTGGCCCTGGGTGAAGAAGAGTGTACACTGCCGTGGGTATTCTATAGGAAAGTGTACGGAGGGGGTAGGAAAAAAATATATATGTTCTACTTCAAATGGAAAAGGCTTCACTGGGGCTAGATTCTGGGAGGGAAAAAAGAGGGTATAGGACACTTTAATCGTATATCTACAATCAAAACACTTTATTGGGGACAGATATAAATAGGGGACTGGTCTAGCCTTGATTTCGAAGGTGTTGACATCCATTTACATCTCCACACATCTGGCGTCAGTCAACATTCCAGCGCACCAGAGCTCAAAAGCTGAAAGGGAAATTGGCCCTTGATTTGCATGGCTGGTCCTCCTTGGTTGTCCTACTCTGAATCTGTTCCACTTCTCTTCTTTCATCTGTGATGGGAGTGTGTGGCGACCAGAGAAGAGAGGGTTCCAATCGGGGTTTTCTGATCAGGGCACCGTGGTCAGCGAGCATCGGATCCTCCATTCCATAGTCTGTCTTTCCAGCTATATGGGAGCCTTGGACTCTGTTGAACATTCTAAGCAGCTGGGCATCTCTGTTTTCATCCATTTGAAGTCATTTTTGATACATCACTTCAATCAGTCTTTCTTCTGAATATAGATATGTTTTACCAACCATTTTCTGTTCATGTTGGACACTTTTGCATCGCCAAAGTGCATGAATCACCTGGAGTTTCATGTGCACTGAAATCCCTTTGCTGTCTCTGAGCACTCACTCATTTTGTTTATACTGCTTCGAATCGTTCGACATTCTTTCTGCGCCTCTCTGTAAAAAGTAAGTAAGAATCGTTCGACCATCATCTTCACCTCTGTGCGTTGGTAATGTTAATAAAAAAAGTGTTGTAAGAATCGTTCGACCATCATCTTCCTCTGTGTCTGTGTATGGGTAAGAATCGTTCGACCATCATCTTCCTCTGTGTCTGTGTTATGGGTAAGAATCGTTCGACCATCATCTTCCTCTGTGTCTGTGTTATGGGTAACAATCGTTCGACCATCATCTTCCTCTGTGTCTGTGTTATGGGTAAGAATCGTTCGACCATCATCTTCCTCTGTGTCTGTATAATGGGTAAGAATCGTTCGACCATCATCTTCCTCTGTGTCTGTGAAGGACCCACCACCAGGTCCTTTTCCCTCCCTGCCACATCCTTCCCTGCAGTCCGGGTGAAGACTTGCTATCCTATGATATCCTTTACTTCGCAATCTCATCTTGCTATCCTCTACGCTATCCTTTAGCGAGCCATCAACTTATGTGGTATTCGTCCAAAGGCTTTTCAGCTATCCTCTACGCTATCCTTTGGCGAGCCATCAACTTATGTGGTATTCGTCCAAAGGCTTTTCAGCTATCCTCTACGCTATATCGCAACTTTCAGCATCCTATTTGCGACCATCACTTATGTGGTATTCGTCCAAAGGCTTTTCAGCTATCCTCTACGCTATCCTTTGGCGAGCCATCAACTTATGTGGTATTCGTCCAAAGGCTTTTCAGCTATCCTCTACGCTATCCTTTAGCGAGCCATCAACTTATGTGGTATTCGTCCAAAGGCTTTTCAGCTATCCTCTACGCTATCCTTTGGCGAGCCATCAACTTATGTGGTATTCGTCCAAAGGCTTTTCAGCTATCCTCTACGCTATCCTTTGGCGAGCCATCAACTTATGTGGTATTCGTCCAAAGGCTTTTCAGCTATCCTCTACGCTATCCTTTGGCGAGCCATCAACTTATGTGGTATTCGTCCAAAGGATTTTCCAAAGTCTACGTCCATCACAGGGCCATTTTTGACGAGTGTCAGTCATCATACAGTATGAATAAGAAATCTAATCAGACTCACTGAACATCATCTCTCATTTCCAAAGCCATGTTGATGGCCAATTATCAAATTACTGCCTCGTAAGAACTGGACGATTCATCTTCAAATTATCAGAATCAATTGAACAGGTCAAATTATTGTGTCGAACCCAAACCCTTTTGATATGAACAATGTTGTTGTGAGATCAGGTGGTTTCCAGACTTCAAACACCTCCCCCCCCTTTCCCCCCTTTTCCTGGCAATGATTTGGTAAATATTTTGGCGATCGGGAAAGCAATTATCACTTTTACATTTTTTTTTACCCCCCACAATTATTTTGGAGGGGGGGAGGGGTTTATATCGTCAGGGCCAGCTGACCTGTTTGGAATTAATTTCTAAGGAATTTTTTTTTTTTTTGGGGGGGTGGTGGTGGTGGGATGGTGGGGGGGGGAGGATTGTGGTGGGGAAGAGTATAAATTTGGCGGGGAAGGACTTGATGGTTGGGGAAAGGTTTTTTAAAGGTAGGGGGAAAGGGTTATGGTGGGGAGGACTGTATGAAAAATTTTTTTTTGATTGGGTGGGGAAGGGTTCATGGTGGGGGAAGGACTTGATGGTGGGGAAGGGTTAATGTGGGGAAGGACTAGGTGGAGGGTTAATGGTGGAGGAAGGACTTGATGGTGGGAAGGACTTAATGGTGGGAAGGGTAATGGGGGAAGGACTTGATGGTGGGGAAGGGTTTAATGGTGGGGGAAGACTTGATGTGTGGGAAGGGTTTAATGTGGGGGAAGGACTTGATGGTGGGGAAGGGTTTAATGGTGGGGGAAGGACTTGATGGTGGGGAAGGGTTTAATGGTGGGGGAAGGACTTGATGGTGGGGAAGGGTTTAATGGTGGGGGAAGGACTTGATGGTGGGGAAGGGTTTAATGGTGGGGAAGCATGTGGGGGGGAAGGGTTTAAAGGTGGGGAAGGACTTGATGGTGGGGAAGGGTTTAATGGTGGGGGAAGGACTTGATGGTGGGGAAGGGTTTAATGGTGGGGGAAGGACTTGATGGTGGGGAAGGGTTTAATGGGGAGGTTTGGTGGGGGAAGGGTTTATTGGTGGGAAGGTTGATGGTGGGGAAGGGTTTAATGGTGGGGGAAGGACTTGATTGGTGGGGAAGGGTTTAATGGTGGAGGAAGGACTTGATGGTGGGGAAGGTTTAATGGTAGGGGAAGGCTTGATGGTGGGAAGGGTTTAATGGTGGGGGAAGGACTTGATGGTGGGGAAGGGTTTAATGGTGGGGGAAGGACTTAATGGTGGGGAAGGGTTTAATGGTGGGGGAAGGACTTGATGGTGGGGAAGGGTTTAATGGTGGGGGAAGGACTTGATGGTGGGGAGGGTTTAATGGTGGAGGGGGAAGGACTTGATGGTGGGGGAGGGTTAATGGTGGGGAAGGACTTGATGGTGGGGAAGGGTTTAATGGTGGGGGGAAGGACTTGATGGTGGGGAAGGGTTTAATGGTGGGGGAAGGACTTGATGGTGGGGAAGGTTTAATGGTGGGGGAAGGACTTGATGGTGGGGAAGGGTTTAATGGTGGGGGAAGGACTTGATGGTGGGGAAGGGTTGTTTATGTGGTGGAGGAACCTTCGCCTGGCGCCCATTACTTCTACCCCCCCCCCCCCCCCCACACCCTCCAACACCCCCACTGTGGGGTAGCCCCCCCTCCCCCACACCTCGTTTCCCCTTGACGTCACTCCACCACATTAGCAATTTAGATATACCTTCTCTAACTTTCTAAATCAACCTTCAAAAACATTTTTCAGACACGCTACTTGTTCACTCTCGTACTTTCTCTCCACCGTCTTCAAAGAAGCCGATATAAACATACGTGTCATATATGATCCTTCACTCATATTTTCTGATATAACATACGTGTCATATATGATCCTTCACTCATATTTTCTGATATACATACGTGTCATTATGATCCTTCACCATATTTCTGATAACTACTTCTATAGATCACCTTCACTCATATTTTGTTTTACATACGCTCATATATGATCCTTCACTCATATTTTCTGATATAACATACTTCATATATGAAACCTTCACTATATTTTCTGATTACAATAACGTGTCAATTATCGATCCCTTCACTCATATTTTCTGATATAACAACCGTCTCATATATGATCCTTCACTCATATTTTCTGATATAACATACGTCTCATATATGATCCTTCACTCATATTTTCTGATATAACATACGTGTCATATATGATCCTTCACTCATATTTTCTGATATAACATACGTGTCATATATGATCCTTCACTCATATTTTCTGATATAACATACGTGTCATATATGATCCTTCACTCATATTTTCTGATATAACATACGTGTCATATATATCCTTCATCATATTTTTCTGATATAACATACGTGTCAATATGATCCTTCACTCATATTTTTCTGATAATAACATACGTCTCATATATGGGTCTTCACTCATATTTTCTGATATAACATTACGACTCATATGATCTTTCACTCAAATTTTCTGATATAACATACGTGTCATATATGATCCTTCACTCATATTTTCTGATATAACATACGTGTCATATATACGATCCTTCACTCATATTTTCTGATATAACAACCGTCTCATATATGATCCTTCACTCATATTTTCTGATATAACATACATGTCATATATACGATCCTTCACTCATATTTTCTGATATAACATATACAGTTCTATATATCCATCACTCAAATTTCTATATCTCGATATGAAGTCTTTACTGTACCTCCAACACTCCTCCAACATAGTGTCCACTCTTGCCCCACCACCACTCCTCCAACATAGTCTTCACTCCTAGCCCCCCACCACGCCTCCAACATAGTCTTCATTCACTCTGGCCCCACCACCACTCCTCCAACACTGTCTTCATTCACTCTGGCCCCACCACCACTCCTCCAACATAGTCTCTTCACTCTGGCCCCACCACCACTCCTCCAACACTGTCTTCATTCACTCTGGCCCCACCACCACTCCTCCAACACTGTCTTCATTCACTCTGGCCCCACCACAACTCCTCCAACACAGTCTTCACTCTGCCCCCCCTCTCCTCCAACAATGTCTTCACTCTTCCCACCACCACTCCTCCAACACGGTCTCTACTCTGGCCTCCTCCCCCACACCACTCCTCCAACACGGTCTCTACTAGGCCTCCTCCCCACCACCAGTCTCCAACACACCTCTTCCCTCCCCACCACCCGTCCTCCAAAACACACTCTTCCCTCCCCACCACCACTCCTCCAAACACACTCTTCCCTCCCCACCACCACTCCTCCAAACACACTCTTCCCTCCCCACCACCACTCCTCCAACATAGTCTCACTTCTTGCCCCCCCCTCCCTCCCACCACTCCTCCAACATAGTCTCCATTCTTGCCCCCCCTCTCCTCCCCCAGCACCACTGCTCAGCCAACCAGCCCACAACTGTTGGGGAACCCAGGCCACGTCCACACCTGCCTGGGCTGTCATATGAGGGGAAACTCCCTCCCTCTCTCTCTCCCCTCCTTTTCTCTCTCTCTCTCTCTCGATAAATCTCTTCCTCTCTCTATCTCTCTCACATCCCCTTCTCTCCTTCCCTCTCATCTCCCTCATTCTTCTCCCCTCTCTCTCTCTCCATCTCTCTCTCGAATCTCTCTCTCTCTCGTGACATGCATCACCAGCATCCTTTGCTTCTTCTTCCTTCCCATTCCCATTTGCTCTCACCATTCCCATTTGCTCTCACCCATTCCCATTTGCTCTCACCATTCCCATTTGCTGCGTATTCCCGGGACGGGAACAGCCACCAGCGCTCCCTCCCTCCCTCATTCCCACTTACCCATGATACACCAACACTCCCTCCCTCCCTCCTTCCTTCCCACTCTCTCCCTCTCCCATAACGTCTGTCCTTTGGTCGTGGAGGGGGGGGGGGAAGGGGGCTCGGGATGGGTCGTGGTCTGTCTTCTGGTCGTGATGGGGGCTTGGATGGGGGTTTTCTGTCTTCTGGTCGTGATGGGGGCTAGGGATGGGTCGTTCAGGGCTTCTGGTCGTGACGGGGGCCTTGGAATGGGTGGTGGTCTGTCTTCTGGTCGTGATGGGGGCTTGGGATAGGGTCGTGGTCTGTCTTCTGCTCGTGATGGGGGCTTGGGATAGGGTCGTTCAATCTTCCGGTCGTGATGGGGGCTTGGGATAGGGTCGTGGGTCTGTCTTCCATCCCGAACCTGTGATAAGGGGACAGGGGAATGGGATGGAGGGGGTCGTACTGGCCACAGTAATGGGAGGTGGGGTTGGGGGATGGGTGTTCACCCTTCCTGTAGAAGCCTCATCCCTCTCAAAGTTTTGCTGAGAAAAACAACAAACAAAAAACAACTCCAAAAATATCTGGTGTAAGTCGCCAGCCTCCAAAAGTGGCCCGTGAGTCCCCAAACATGTGACAAAAGTTTTGTAGGTTTTTCTGGGAAGCTGCAAAGGTTGGAGGCGTGTGTATGTGTGTGTGGTGTGTGTGTGTGTGTGTGTGTGTGGTGTGTATGTGTGTGGTGACAAGTCACGTTTTCTATAATAGTGGAAGTCGTCAGGGTATAAAAGGCCCCCATTTCAAAAAAATTAATAAATAAATAAATATATAAATAAATCAAAAGAAGAAATTCGGGAAAAAAAGAAGATCAATTTTGAGGAAAGATGCAGGCAGGAGGATGTGAGGCGTGCGTGGGATAGAGCGAATTGGAGAGATGTGGTATACAGGGGGCGACGTGCTATCACTGGGCATGAATCAGGGCATAGTGAAGCGATCAGGGTGAGCCACGGTAAGGTCTGTGGGACCTGGTTGTTAAAAATGGGGCTAGAGAGCAGCAGATGTGAGCGAATGAGGCCAAACTTTTCTTCTTTTTCGTCTATTCTTGGCACTACCTCAATAACGCGGGAAACAGCGAACAAGTATATACAAAAATTATATATATATCTTTTTCTTTCAAACTATTCGCCATTTCCCGCATTAGCGAGGTAGCGTTAAGAACAGAGAACTGGGCCTTTGAGGGAATATCCTCACCTGGCCCCCTTCTCTGTTCCTTCTTTTGGTAAATTAAAAAAGAAAAAAAAAATAATGAGAGAGGAGGATTTCCAGCCCCACGCTCCCTCCCCTTTTAGTCGCCTTCTACGACACGCAGGGAATACGTGGGAAGTATTCTTTCTCCCCTATCCCCAGGGATAATATATATATATATATATATATATATATATATAATATATATATATATATATATATATAATATATATATATATATAAGTAGTTCCAACAATGTTGTATGGTTGCGAGGCGTGGGCTATGGATAGAGTTGTGCGCAAGGGATGGATGTCTGGAAATGAGATGTTTGAGGACAATGTGTGGTGTGAGATGGTTTGATCGAGTAAGTAAACGTAAGGGTAAGAGAGATGTGTGGAAATAAAAAGAGCGTGGTTGAGAGAGCAAAGAGGGTGTTTTAAAATGGTTTGGGCACATGGAGAGAATGAGTGGGGAAAAGATTGACCAAGAGGATTATATGTGTCGGAGGGGGAGGAAACGAGGAGAAGAGGGAGACCAAATTGGAGTGAAAGATGGAGTGAAAAAGATTTTGTGTGATCGGGCCTGAACATGCAGGAGGGTGAAAGGAGGGCAAGGAATAGAGTGAATTTGGAGCGATGTGGTTATACAGGGTTGACGTGCTGTCAGATGGATTGAATCAAGGCATGTGAAGCGTCCGTGGGGAAACCATGGAAAGCTGTGTAGT
>NC_092240.1:51027494-51034994 GCF_036320965.1 Panulirus ornatus | reverse complement strand
GGACAGTACCGTAATGCTCAAGGGTTGTACCGTCGTGCTCTAGGGAGGCGCCGTGCCGTACCGTACCGTCGTGCTCGAGGGCCGTACCGTACCGTACCGTCGTGTTTGAGGGCCGTGCCGTACCGTTCCGTCGTGCTCGAGGGTCGTGCCGTACCGTACCGTCGTGCTCGAGGGCCGTGCCGTACCGTTCCGTCGTGCTCGAGGGCCGTGCCGTACCGTACCGTCGTGCTCTAGGGAGGCGCCGTGCCGTACCGTACCGTCGTGTTTGAGGGCCGTGCCGTACCGTTCCGTCGTGCTCGAGGGGCCGTACCGTACCGTACCGTCGTGCTCTAGGGTCGTACCGTGCCGTACCGTCGTGCTCGAGGGGCCGTACCGTTCCGTACCGTCGTGCTCGAGGGGCCGTACCGTGCCGTACCGTCGTGCTCGAGGGGCCGTACCGTACCGTACCGTCGTGCTCGAGGGGCCGTACCGTACCGTACCGTCGTGCTCGAGGGGCCGTACCGTGGCGTACCGTCGTGCTCGAGGGGCCGTACCGTACCGTCGTGCTTGAGGGCCGTGCCGTACCGTACCGTCGTGCTCGAGGGGCCGTGCCGTACCGTACCGTCGTGCTCGAGGGCCGTACCGTACCGTACCGTCGTGCTCGAGGGGCCGTGCCGTACCGTACCGTCGTGCTCGAGGGGCCGTGCCGTACCGTACCGTCGTGCTCGAGGGGCTGTACCGTACCGTACCGTCGTGCTCGAGGGGCCGTACCGTACCGTACCGTCGTGCTCGAGGGCCGTACCGTACCGTGCCGTCGTGCTCGAGGGGCCGTACCGTGCCGTACCGTCGTGCTCGAGGGGCCGTACCGCACCGTCGTGCTCGAGTAGACGTACCGTGCCGTGCCGTACCGTAGTGCTCGAGGGAGGCACCGTACCGTACCGTACCGTGCCGTCGTGCTCGAGGGGCCGTACCGTGCCGTACCGTCGTGCTCGAGATCTTGAAAGCCACATCTTATCCATTCCCTTTACTGTGGCTCGGTCCAGATGGAGTCCGGCCACTGGGGTGGTCCAGCCTGGCGCTGGTCCAACCCCAGGAGCCACGCCCAGCCCTGCGTGGTCCCTCACCAGGGGGAAGGTATGGTCCCTCACCAGGGGGAAGGTCTGGTGGTCCCTCACCAGGGGGAAGGTATGGTCCCTCACCAGGGGGAAGGTATGGTCCCTCACCAGGGGGAAGGTGTGGTGTCCCTCACCAGGGGGAAGGTATGGTCCCTCACCAGGGGGAAGGTATGGTCCCTCACCAGGGGGAAGGTCTGGTGGTCCCTCACCAGGGGGAAGGTCTGGTCCCTCACCAGGGGGAAGGTCTGGTGGTCCCTCACCAGGGGGGAACGTGTGGTGGTCCCTCACCAGAGAACGAGCGGCTCCCAATTGAATTATACATCTCGATCTTGAATTTCAAGTTCCACCATAAAACCCAGGACCGACATGTGCCATAAAACTTTAATATCCACACACACACGGCCCTCCGTGGTGAAGTGGTGCGTGTGAGTGACATGGGTTCGAGTCCCGGACGCGGCAGTAGTCGCCTTACACCCGACCCAGACGTTCATCCTCCCTTCCGAGCTGGTCGATAAATGGGCACACAGCTTAGCCTTGTGTGTGTGTGTGGGTGTGTGTGTGTGTGTGTGTGTTGTGTGTTTACCTAATGGCGTCCTAGCTACGTCTCTTCGTTGTATCAAGTGACTTGCTATATTTCTCTCTTGTGTCTCCCCTGATGATGTGATTATGACACGAAAGTGCACTTGGGAACTTATCGTGTTCATTTCCCATGGACTCATAGGAATATAAATGACTATACTATATATATATATATATTATATATATATATATATAATATATATATATATATATATATATATATATATATTTATATATTGGCGCTACTCGCAAACGCGGGAGACAGCGACAAAGTATAATAAATAAATATAAAAATAAAATATATATATATATATACCTAATGGCGTCCTAGCTACGTCTCTTCGTTGTATATCGTCTGACTTGTTATATTTCTCTCTTGCGTCTCCCCTGATGATGTGATTATTACACGAAAGTGCACTTGGCAACTTATCGTGTTTCATTTCCCCATGGACTCATAGGAATATAAATGACTATAACTCTATATATATATATATATATATATATTATATATATATATATATATATATATATATATATAGTTAAGAGGCTGGGCAACATGAATATAAACCACTCTCCCATTAACACACTCTCACCAAGACATATCTTTATCTTTACCACTATTTCTTATCTCCACCCAACACTCACATCATGGACACTGAACACATACATCATACATGATACACACCGACCAGGGAGGGAAGAAAAACCGGGAGAGATCATCTTCAAAATATGATGTACGAGGCAAATCAATAATATGTCAGGAGGGAAAAGAGAAGAGGGAGCAGAGATGAGACAAGATTAGAAGATGAGGTGGAAGATGAGGTGGTATGATGTAAGGGAGGAAGCTAACACAGGCAAATTGAGACACTGGGAGTGGAGTGGTTAGGGACGAAGACACGGAGGGAGAGAGAGGGAGGAGGGAGGGAGGAAGGTTCAGTGAAATTGACAGTGAAGGAGTGGGAGGGAGTGGAGTGGCTAGGGACGAAGACACTGAGGGAGAGAGAGGGAGGAGGGAGGAAGGTTCAGTGAAATTGGCAGTGAAGGAGTGGGAGGGAGTGGAGTGGCTAGGGACGAAGACACTGAGGGAGAGGGAGGAGAAGGAGGGATGTTCAGTGAAATTGGCAGTGAAGGAGCGGGAGGGAGTGGAGTGGCTAGGGACGAAGACACTGGAGAGGGAGGAGGAGGCGCCACAGTGAAACTGACAGTGAAGGAGTGTGGCAAGAACTTGGGTACATCTACCATGATATATATATAATATATATATATATATATATATATATATATATATATATATATATATATATATATATATTATATATATATGTGTGTGTGTGTGTGTGTGTGTGTGTGTGTGTGTGTGTGGGCACAAAATGAAGTAACTCCAGACCCCAAATTAATGTTTCAGTCTACAAACACACACACACCCTTCTCTCTCTCTCTCTCTCTCTCTCTCTCTCTCTCTCTCTCTCTCTCTCTCTCTCTCCCTTTATTAAGTGGAGTGCCAGAACACATTATCCCCCGCCTCCTATCGCCAGTAAATTACGAGACAGAGACGTTAAAAAAAAAAAAAAAAAATAGAAATAGAAAAAGAAAAGAGAAAAAGGTTAAAGTGTCTTTGTGTGTTGATAATAAGGCCACAGGTAGTTGCGTGTTGAAACGCCCCTCTCCAATGGACGCAAGGCTATGTTACCCTATGTACGTAGGCAGAACTCTTGCAACTGTACCCCAGGGGAGAAAGGGTCGTGTTAGGTCCTCCCAGGGGAGAAAGGGTCGTGTTAGGTCCTCCCAGGGGAGAAGGGTCGTGTTAGATCCACCCAGGGGAGGGAAAGGGTCGTGTTAGATCCACCCAGGGGGGAAGGGTCGTGTTAGATCCACCAGGGGAAAAGGGTCGTGTTAGATCCACCCAGGGGAAGGAAGAGTCTTGCAAGCGGTGTGTACATGATGTGTACGTGAGCAATACACATATCTCAACCTCTTGAACACCATGTATGTGGCAGCGAGCCGGCCACCACAACCACGCATCGCTATGCACCTCCCCTCTCAGCCACCACCACCACGCATCGCTATGCACCTCCCCTCTCAGCCACCACCACCACGCATCGCTATGCACCTCCCCTCTCAGCCACCACCACCACGCATCGCTATGCACCTTCCCTCTCAGCCACCACCACCACGCATCGCTATGCACCTCCCCTCTCAGCCACCACCACCACGCATCGCTATGCACCTCCCCTCTCAGCCACCACCACCATATCGCTATGCACCTCCCTCTCAGCCACCACCACCACGCATCGCTATGCACCTCCCTCTCAGCCACCACCACCACGCATCGCTATGCACCTCCCTCTCAGCCACCACCACCACGCATCGCTATGCACCTCCCCTCTCAGCCACCACCACCACGCATCGCTATGCACCTCCCCTCTCAGCCACCACACCACGCATCGCTATGCACCTCCCCTCTCAGCCACCACCACCACGCATCGCTATGCACCTCCCTCTCAGCCACCACCACCACGCATCGCTATGCACCTCCCCTCTCAGCCACCACCACCACGCATCGCTATGCACCTCCCTCTCAGCCACCACCACCACGCATCGCTATGCACCTCCCCTCTCAGCCACCACCACCACGCATCGCTATGCACCTCCCCTCTCAGCCACCACCACCACGTATCGCTATGCACCTCCCCTCTCAGCCACCACCACCACGCATCGCTATGCACCTCCCCTCTCAGCCACCACCACCACGCATCGCTATGCACCTCCCCTCTCAGCCACCACCACCACGCATCGCTATGCACCTCCCCTCTCAGCCACCACCACCACGCATCGCTATGCACCTCCCTCTCAGCCACCACCACCACGCATCGCTATGCACCTCCCCTCTCAGCCACCACCACCACGTATCGCTATGCACCTTCCCTCTCAGCACACCACCACGCATCGCTATGCACCTCCCCTCTCAGCCACCACCACCCCACGCATCGCTATGCACCTCCCTCTCAGCCACCACCACCACGCATCGCTATGCACCTCCCCTCTCAGCCACCACCACCACGCATCGCTATGCACCTCCCCTCTCAGCCACCACCACCACGCATCGCTATGCACCCCTCCTCAGCCACCACCACCACGTATCGCTATGCACCTCCCCTCTCAGCCACCACCACCACGCATCGCTATGCACCTCCCCTCTCAGCCACCACCACCACGATCGCTATGCACCTCCCTCTCAGCCACCACCACCACGCATCGCTATGCACCTCCCCTCTCAGCACCACCACCACGCATCGCTATGCACCTTCCCTCTCAGCCACCACCACCACACGTATCGCTATGCACCTCCCTTCTCAGCCACCACCACCACGCATCGCTATGCACCTCCCCTCTCAGCCACCACCACCACGCATCGCTATGCACCTTCCCCTCTCAGCCACACCACCACGTATCGCTATGCACCTTCCCCTCGCCACCACCACAGCTCATGCACTCCTTCAGCCACACCACACGTAGGTATGCACCCCTCTCAGCACCAACAGCTGTTATGACCGTCCCTTACCCCCACACAGTGCTAGTCACCCTCTCACCACCCCACAGCTCGCTATGACTCCCTCAGCCACTACCACCCACTACACTCCTCCAGCTCCCCCGCTCCTATCACCCCTCCACACACCAGATCGCTTATGGTCTCTCACACCCCCACACGTCACCTCCTCAAGCTACACACCCACACTCCCCTCACCCACGCTCCTTATGCCCCCTTCACCACCCCACCCGTTTTAAGCTATACCCTCACACCTCCACAGTTCTAAGGTCTTCACCCCCACACCACGCATCGTAGGTCTTACCCTCTCCCACCAGTCCCCTCCTCCCCTGACAACACGAGTCATACCACTAAGCTTTAAGGTCTTACCCCCTACAGTTTTAAGGTCTTACCCCCTACATCTTTAAGGTCTTACCCCCTACAGCTTTAAGGTCTTACCCCTACAGCTTTAAGGTCTTACCCCCTACAGTTTTAAGGTCTTACCCCCTACAGTTTTAAGGTCTTACCCCAACAGCTTTAAGGTCTTACCCCCTACAGTTTTAAGGTCTTACCCCCTACAGCTTTAAGGTCTTACCCCATACAGCTTTAAGGTCTTACCCCAACAGCTTTAAGGTCCCGAACAGTTTTAAGGTCTTACCCCCTACAACTTTAAGGTCGTAACCCAACAGCTTTAAGGTCTTAACCCAACAGCTTTAAGGTCTTACCCCAACAGCTTTAAGGTCCCGAACAGCTTTAAGGTCATACCCCAACAGCTTTAAGGTCATACCCCCTACAACTTTAAGGTCGTAACCCAACAGCTTTAAGGTCTTACCCCCTACAGCTTTAAGGTCATACCCCTACAGCTTTAAGGTCATACCCCTACAGCTTTAAGGTCGTACCCCAACAGCTTTAAGGTCATACCCCAATAGCTTTAAGGTCCCGAACAGTTTTAAGGTCTTACCCCAATAGCTTTAAGGTCCCGAACAGTTTTAAGGTCTTACCCCAATAGCTTTAAGGTCCCGAACAGCTTTAAGGTCTTACCCCAACAGCTTTAAGGTCCCGAACAGTTTTAAGGTCTTACCCCAACAGCTTTAAGGTCCCGAACAGTTTTAAGGTCTTACCCCCTACAGCTTAAGGTCGTACCCCAACAGCTTTAAGGTCCCGAACAGCTTTAAGGTCTTACCCCAACAGCTTTAAGGTCCCGAACAGCTTTAAGGTCTTACCCCAACAGCTTTAAGGTCCCGAACAGCTTTAAGGTCTTACCCCAACAGCTTTAAGGTCCCGAACAGTTTTAAGGTCTTACCCCAACAGCTTTAAGGTCCCGAACAGTTTTAAGGTCTTACCCCAACAGCTTTAAGGTCCCGAACAGTTTTAAGGTCTTACCCTTAAACCTTACACAAACAGAGCCAGGGATATACTCACAATAGGATGAACAAGGACATCTCATAATCGCCAGTGGGAAGAAGGCTCATTTATTTATTTATTTTGTCGTATCTTACATTTCATCAGTGGTGTGTGTGGGATTCGAACACCGGGTCTCTAGGTTCTGTGTGTGAGATCAATGGTTGAAGAAGAAGATGAGGTGGTGGTGTGCGCTACGCGCTACTCCCATCCGGGTATAGGACGAGGGATAACATGGGTTAGTCTATGTGATGAAGGGGGTCAAGTTCACGTGGGAATAAAGACATATCCATTCGGGGGGGATGGATGTGTGCGACTCTCAGCCTTAAAGATAGATGGGCACAAGGTCGAAAGTAGCAAAATGATGAATGTCTTTTTATGTTGGGGGTATGAGAGTTTGTTTACAATGGTTAGGTTGAGAGAGAGAGAGAGAGAGAGAGAGAGAGAGAGAGAGAGAGAGAGAGAGAGAGAGAGAGAGAAGAGAGAGAGAGAGAGAGAGAGAGAGAGAGAGAGAGAGAGAGAGAGAGAGAGAGAGAGAGAGAGAGAGAGAGGGCGGTCCTCCTTCCCCCCTCCCCCTTCTCTCTCTCTCTCTCTCTCTCTCTCTCTCTCTCTCTCTTCTATACCCCTTTCCCCCCCCCACTCGACCCTACCCATCTCGTGGTGGGGAGGGGAGGTAAGGGGAGGGAAGGGAGGGAAGGGGAGGGGAGGTAAGGGGAAGGAAGGGGAAGGAAGGGGAGGAGAGGGAAAGGGAGGGGAAGGGAGGGGAGGGAGCCAGAGGATGATACACACATACCATTATCACCTCCGTCAAGAGCCCCCTCCTTCAGGAGCCGGTGATACACAGGCGCGGGGGGGCGGGGCGCCGCCCCTCCTCCTCAGGGGCACCTCCATCACCACACA
>NC_092240.1:51004994-51024994 GCF_036320965.1 Panulirus ornatus | reverse complement strand
TCATTTCCTGTGGTGGGGTGTGGGGTGGGGTGGAATGGAGGTGGGGGGGTGGGGAATGGGGTGGGGGAAGGGATATCTGATTCACAAAGGGCTCGCCGGAGCCTGAGCCTTCGTCAGCGGGTTCGTCAGGAGCCTTCTGCAGTGTTCCCACGAAATGGTGAATAACCCATTGACAGAACGGACACACACACACACACACACACACAATGCATACACACACACACACACCACACACGCATACACACACACACACACACACACACACATACACACACACACACAACAATCTCAAACGTTTAACGATTAACTTGAATTTTTCACATTCATTTGTCCTTTATCATCCAGTGTTTGCATACCCAGCAGGTGCCAGATCACACACACACACACACACACACACACACACACACACACACCACAATCACACACACACACACATACATACACACACACACACACACACACACACACACATCAAATTGCCAAAACACCCTCCATCTTCATACTCTTCCACATTTTCTATATTTCCTACCCACATTTTCTGCCGCCTTTTAAAAGGCCAGACATTCCTCACGGTCCAAATGGCCATAATTCGACACGTATAAATCAAATGCATTTTGCATGACGCGCAGTTAACTCAGCGTCGCACTTAGAACCACCTGGCAAAACTCACAAAATCTAAGATGGCTTTCTCTCCCACCCACACACGTACGTCACGCACAAAACCGTTAAATTTTTTCGAAGCTTCGTGCGCGCGCAGAGGCGCTTACGTACTGGCATTACGTCACCAAAGCCATCGTCACACCATGGCTTGTATCATACCCACGACTTAACCCAACGATGGAGAAAGAGAGTGGTGTATTTTGGAAATGGCCATTTTAAACAAGAGGTGCACATCTGCATTTGGGAAATGGCCAATAATCAGCTGCGTAAGCCAATGAACTACGCGATTCCAATGGACATAGGGTAAGTGGTACGATTGCCCTAAGGAATAGGTCTACAGTTATTGTGTGGACAAGAAGGGAAAATGTGTGACCAATGGCATCATATTGGTGTTCAACCAATCAGCTTTCAGTATTCAGAGGTGATATGGTCGTACCATAATTCGTTGGCCAACTGGTTGGTTCACTGGGCTCAATTCAGGCCTATCAAACTGCCCAGGGTCATTAAGGCAAACAAGTTATATTCAAAAGACCCGAAGAAAATCCTTTTAACACCTTCAGTTCTGTAATATAATTCAAATAGTGAAATGAAGTTAGTTAAAACTACCAAGTCTGAACTTAACCCTATTTTCTATTAGTCAAGTCTACAATTACGGAATTGACGTCTTGACCAATCAGCAGCTTTGTTTACACCCGACGTCATTTTTCACGTCTACATTACGCAACTGACGTCTTGACCAATACACTTCGTTTAACCGCTCACTTTTCGTTATAATTACGCACTGACGTCTGACAAACGTGTTTACATCGAGTCTCGTGGCGATAAAGTCCCTCGACCAATCCGACAGATCAACAAGTGGCAAAAGCAAACTTTCTCAGGATAATAAATATATAAAATATATATATATATATATATATATATATATATATATATATATATATATATATATTATATATATATATATATAAAAGAACCATTCAAAGCTAAAAATATAAATTTTAAGATTAAAAAAAAAAAGCGGAGGCCTCTCCATTATGGCGTGAGGGAGGTTTCAAGAGGCCGCCAGACAACAGACTCGCGTGATGTGTCAGGACAACAGGTCGCCCACAAGACACTCCTTTATATCTTCTCTCCAAACTTTAATAATACAAGAAAAAAAAATGTTTTATATATATAAGAACCTGGCACGACATAAGAGGAATCTCAAATATAAAGATATTAAACGAGGAGAATGTTGGCAAATAAGGATTATAATGGCCAATCCCTAGAAGACGTGGAATTAATATATATATATATATATATATATATATATATATATATATATATATATATATATTATATATATATATATATATATATATATATAATCACATGGTTACCAAATGGCGTCCTAGCTTCGTCTCTTCGATGTATATCAACTGACTTATATTTCTCTCTTGTGTCTCCCCTGATGATGTGATTATTACACGAAAGTGCACTTGGGAACTTATCGTGTTTCATTTTCCCCGTGGGCTCATAGGAATATATATATATATATATATATATATATATTATATATATATATATATATATATATATATATATATATATATTCTTTCTTTCATACTATTCGCCATTTCCCGTATTAGCGAGGTAGCGTTAAGAACAGAGGACTGGGCCATTGAGGGAATATCCTCACCTGGCCCCCTTCTTTGTTCCTTCTTTTGGAAAATTAAAAAAAAATGGTGCAGGACCCGAATGATTGGGGGAGGGGGGTCCCCTTTTTTTTTTTAAAAAAGCGCCACTCATATGTGTCACTTCTAAGAGTTAAGGTGAAGGAAATGAGGATAATTGGGCCAGAGAGAGAGAGAGAGAGAGAGAGAGAGAGAGAGAGAGAGAGAGAGAGAGAGGAGAGAGAGAGAGAGAGAGAGAGAGAGAGATTAGAAGGCTTGTATAAAAAGCCCATCGACTGATCTCTGTGGGGGGTGTGGGGGAATGGGGAATTGGGGGGGTGGGAAGGGGTGGGGGTGAGGAAAGAGAGATGGCTGAGGAGGGCTCGGCTGACGTCTGTGGCTCGCTGGAGAGAGAGAGAGAGAGAGAGAGAGAGAGAGAGAGAGAGAGAGAGAAGGGGAGAGGGTCGTCGCTATGGAGCAACTGGGCGACCATATTTCACCCAGCTCAAGTGGGTGACGAGGGAGGTGACAAGGGGGGGGGGGGGAGGGGTGGAGGAGGGGCGATGGACGAGGTTGATAATTGAGCTGATTTGCCCCATAAACTTTAACGTGTTTTTCTTTTTGTGTGGTGTGTGTGTGTGTGTGTGTGTGTGTGTGTGTGTTTCCCTGCGGGAGATGGTGTGTTTGTGTGTGTGTGTAGTGTGTGTGTGTGTGTATGTGTGTGTGTCGTCTTCGTTAAACTGGGTTTTTTCTTCTAAGAGGAAGGTACGACCCTTGAGCACGACGGTATACGACCCTTGAAAGTCGTATCCTCGTGCTCAAGGGTCGTATACCGTCGTACTCAAGGGTCGTATACCGTCGTGGTCAAGGGTCGTATACCGTCGTGTATTTATATATATATATATATAATAATATATTATATATATATATATATATATATATATATATATATATATATATTGGTTGGTGGTGTGGGGCATGCTGAGAGACACTGCAGTAACTCAAGAAGATATTTCTTTCTTTCTCTTTTTCCGGGACGAAAGGTAGAGGACGGTGGAACGAAGAATGCCAGACAGTCTGGATAAAACAAGATTCGCATCAAGTGATGCTGCGGGGAGGGGAAGTGTCGCTGGGGGGAGAGAGAGAGAGAGAGAGAGAGAGAGAGAGAGAGAGAGAGAGAGAGAGAGAGAGAGAGAGAGAGAGAGCCGCTGAGTATGGAGAGGTGATGCAGTGCGGCAACTGGAGCTGGTGCAGCTGTGGCCAGGGAGACGGGTGAGGGGAGGGAGGTGGTGCAGCTGTGGCCAGGGAGACGGGTGAGGGGAGGGAGGTGGTGCAGCTGTGGCCAGGGAGACGGGTGAGGGGAGGGAGGTGGTGCAGCTGTAGCCAGGGAGACGGATGAGGGGAGGGAGGTGGTGCATCTGTGGCCAGGGAGACGGGTGAGGGGAGGGAGGTGGTGCATCTGTGGCCAGGGAGACGGGTGAGGGGAGGGAGCTGGTGCAGCTGTGGCCAGGGAGACGGGTGAGGGGAGGGAGGTGGTGCAGCTGTGGCCAGGGAGACGGGTGAGGGGAGGGAGGTGGTGCAGCTGTGGCCAGGGAGACGGGTGAGGGGAGGGAGCTGGTGCAGCTGTGGCCAGGGAGACGGATGAGGGGAGGGAGGTGGTGCAGTCTGTGGCCAGGGAGACGGGTGAGGGGAGGGAGGTGGTGCAGCTGTGGCCAGGGAGACGGATGAGGGGAGGGAGGTGGTGCATCTGTGGCCAGGGAGACGGGTGAGGGGAGGGAGGTGGTGCAGCTGTGGCCAGGGAGACGGGTGAGGGGAGGGAGGTGGTGCAGCTGTGGCCAGGGAGACGGGTGAGGGGAGGGAGGTGGTGTAGCTGTGGCCAGGGAGACGGGTGAGGGGAGGGAGCTGGTGCAGCTGTGGCCATGGGAGACGGGTGAGGGCAGTGATGTAGTGAGCAGTAGGCAGGGAGACAGCTGATGGCTATGAGACGGTGCAGCGGTGGCCAAAGAGACGGGCGAGAGGGCAGCAGAGAAGTGATTCAGCTGTGGCCGAGGAGACGGGCGGAGGGCACCAGGCATTTAGAGAGAGAGAGAGAGAGAGAGAGAGAGAGAGAGAGAGAGAGAGAGAGAGAGAGAGAGAGAGAGAGAGGGGTCGTTAATAGATGTGTCTGATAGATGGTTAGGTGGAACGGGACAAGTGTGTGTGTGTGTGTGTGTGTGTGTGTGTGTGTGTGTGTGTGTGTGTGTGTGGACGGGGAGGGGAGAAGGGAGGGGAGGGAGGGGAGGGAGGGAGGGGAGAGAGGTGTACGTCCCTCCACGTGACACAATAAAAACCGGGGCGTAAAAATACTCCCCCTTGGCGACCCCCCCACGCCCAGCTGACGGTGGGCGTGGGGGGGCGGGCGCGGCGGGGCGCCCCCCCCCCCCGGGGGTAGCCCCGCCCCTGACACACACACACACGTCATATCCTACGTAACCCCTCGTCGGCGACGTCACTGTGACGTCATGATCTCGTGGATGTTACGTGGACGTCGCCAATATCCCGTGATGTCATGGCCTTACGTTCATGACGCTGTGAAGTCGCTATGACGTCACGATGATGCACTCGTTGCGTCATCAGCCTGGCATGACGTACGATTCCCCATTTCTGAAGTCATATTCCTTAGCTGACGTCGGAAAGGCATCTGTTACTACGTCACCACGGCCGGTGTGACGTCACGATAAGGCGTCTGTTGCGTCACCGGGGTCCGTATGACGTCACGGTCATGTGTACACTTTTGTACTTCTAGTACAGCGAACGTGGTGTACGGTGGTCCACCATGCCACTTACTTCTCCTAGTTCTTTTACATGTCTTTTCTTCATCTTGGATAACTCTCTCTCTCTCTCTCTCTCTCTCTCTCTCTCTCTCTCTTGGACAATCCCTTGTTTACCAAATGGCGTCCTAGCTTACGTCTCCTCTTCGTTGTATATCAACTGTCGACTGTTGTTATATTTCTCTCTAGTGTCTCCTCCTGATGATGTGATTATGACACGAAAGTGCACTTGGCAACTTATCGTGTTTATTTTCCCGTGGACTCATAGATATATATATATATATATATATATATATATTATATATATATATATATATATATATATATATATATATATATATATATGCACAGTGTGAATTGTGTGCATGGGTATATATGCATGTATCTGTGTGTGTATATATATGTGTACATTGAGATGTATAGGTATATATATTTGCGTGTGTGGACGTGTATGTATATACATGTGTATGGGGGGTGGGTTGGGCCATTTCTTTCGTCTGTTTCCTTGCGCTACCTCGCAAACGCGGGAGACAGCGACAAAGCAAAATAAATAAAATAATATATAATATATTATATATATATATTATATATATATTGTGATCAAATTCCACATCAACTTCCACATTTCTCACGTGAAATACGGGAGAAGGGGAATGTGGAAGCCACCGATATAACATCGTATATGGAGCAATATATGCGACCACCACAATGAGGAGCTGTCATAACTCAGGCGACCAATGTGGCCTCGTGAGAGAGAGAGAGAGAGAGGAGAGAGAGAGAGTGAGAGAAGAGAGAGAGAGAGAAGAGAGAGAGAGAGAGAGACAGGTGACCTCCTTCAGGAAGGTACCTCGCTGAGTCGCGCCGTCAGGATACTCAGTGTGTGTGTTGTGTGTGTGTGTGTGTGTGTGTGTGTGTGTGTGTGTGTGTTGGAGCGCCTCAGGCTGTGTGGGCCCCTCCAGCACACAACACTGGAGTTCGAAGCCTGGCACGGGCGACGGAGGACGCGGTCCTTGGAGGATCCCTTGGCGATCGGTAGGTCTCCTGCCCTCCGGGCCTCCTACAGGTGTGCGAGGGTCGTCCCAGGGGCATGAGAGAGGACCAGGGGGAATGGGGAGGTAATGGGGAGGAAATGGGGAGGAAATGGGGAGGGAATTTGATGGGTGGGTGCGTGGGTTGTGACCTTTGTGTCTACGTATTGGCGCCCAATGCCTGAATGGATATTCTTCGGGCCTTAGGTGGCCTTCCTCCGGGGGGGCCTTGGATGGGCCGCGTGGCCCCAGCCCGGGCCACAGACGGGCCCACGTGGCCCTCATCCGGGCCCGTAAGGCGCCCCTGCCTCGCGCTCAATAAAGGCTGGAGTGACGTCATGGTCTGGTCGTATCCATGACGTCACTAGCGGTTTATACGAATGCTATCCATTTAGACCGTCTTGGTTTACCTCCCCTCCCGGTACACCTATGGTTTACCTCCTCTCCGGTACACCCTATGGTTTACCTCCTCTCCCGGTACACCTATGGTTTACTTCCCTCCTGGTACATCCATGGTTTATTTCCTCTCCCGGTACACCCATGGTTTACCTCCCCTCCTGGTACATCCATGGTTTATTTCCTCTCCCGGTACACCCATGGTTTACCTCCTCTCCAGGTACACCCATGGTTTACCTCCCCTCCCGGTACACCCATGGTGTACCTCCTCTCCCGGTACACCCATGGTTTACCTCCTCTCCAGGTACACCCATGGTTTACCTCCCCTCCCGGTACACCTATGGTTTACCTCCTCTCCCGGTACACCTATGGTTTACCCCCTCTCCCGGTACACCTATGGTTTACCTCCCCTCCTGGTACATCCATGGTTTATTTCCTCTCCCGGTACACACATGGTTTACCTCCTCTCCAGGTACACCCATGGTTTACCTCCCCTCCCGGTACACCCATGGTTCATCTCCCCTCCCGGTACACCCATGGTTTACCTTCTCTCCCGGTACACCCATGGTTTACCTCCACTCCCGGTACACCCATGGTTTATCTCCCCTCCCGGTACATCCATGGTTTATCTCCTCTCCCGGTACACCCATGGTTTATCTCCCCTTCCGGTATACCCATGGTTTACCTCCTCTCCCGGTACACCCATGGTCCTTCACCATACACAGACGTACATGGAGGAGGAGTCCTTCACCATACACAGACGTACATGGAGGAGGAGTCCTTCACCATACACAGACGTACATGGAGGAGGGGGTCCTTCACCATACACAGACGTACATGGAGGAGTCCTTCACCATACACACACGTACATGGAGAGGTCCTTCACCATACACAGACGTACATGGAGGAGTCCTTCACCATACACACACGTACATGGAGAGGTCCTTCACCATACACAGACGTACATGGAGGAGGAGTCCTTCACCATACACAGACGTACATGGAGGAGTGGAGAGTCCTTCACCATACACAGACGTACATGGAGGAGGAGGTCCTTCATCATACACAGACGTACATGGAGGAGGAGTCCTTCACCATACACAGACGTACATGGAGGAGTGGAGAGGTCCTTCATCATACACAGACGTACATGGAGGAGGAGTCCTTCACCATACACACACGTACATGGAGAGGTCCTTCACCATACACACACGTACATGGAGAGGTCCTTCACCATACACACACGTACATGGAGAGGTCCTTCACCATACACAGACGTACATGGAGGGGTCCTTCACCATACACAGACGTACATGGAGGAGGAGTCCTTCACCATACACAGACGTACATGGAGGAGGAGTCCTTCACCATACACACACGTACATGGAGAGGTCCTTCACCATACACAGACGTACATGGAGGAGGAGTCCTTCACCATACACAGACGTACATGGAGAGGTCCTTCACCATACACACACGTACATGGAGAGGTCCTTCACCATACACACACGTACATGGAGAGGTCCTTCACCATACACAGACGTACATGGAGAGGTCCTTCACCATACACACACGTACATGGAGAGGTCCTTCACCATACACACACGTACATGGAGAGGTCCTTCACCATACACAGACGTACATGGAGGAGGAGTCCTTCACCATACACAGACGTACATGGAGGAGGAGTCCTTCACCATACACACACGTACATGGAGAGGTCCTTCACCATACACACACGTACATGGAGAGGTCCTTCACCATACACACACGTACATGGAGAGGTCCTTCACCATACACAGACGTACATGGAGAGGTCCTTCACCATTTTTTTTTTTTTTTATTTTTTTTAAAATCGTCCTACTGAAGGGGTTAAATCGTCCTACTGAAGGGGTTAAATCGTCCTACTGGAAGGGGTTAAATCGTCGTCCTGAAAGGGTTTAAAATCGTCCTACTGGAAGGGGTTAAATCGTCGTATTGAAAGGGTTAAAATCGTCCTACTGAAGGGGTTAAATCGTCCTACTGAAGGGGTTAAAATCGTCGTCTTGAAAGGGTTAAAATCGTCGTCTTGAAAGGTTAAAATCGTCCTCCTGAAGGGGTGAATCGTCGTCCTGAAAGGGTTAAAATCGTCCTACTGAAGGGGTTAAATCGTCGTCCTGAAGGGGTTAAATCGTCGTCCTGAAGGGGTTAAAATCGTCCTCCTGAAGGGGTTAAATCGTCCTCCTGAAGGGGTTAAATCGTCCTACTGAAGGGGTTAAAATCGTCGTCCTGAAAGGGTTAAAATCGTCGTATTGAAAGGGTTAAAATCGTCGTCTTGAAAGGGTTAAAATCGTCCTACTGAAGGGGTTAAATCGTCCTACTGAAGGGGTTAATCGTCGTCCTGAAGGGGTTAAATCGTCCTCCTGAAGGGGTTAAAATCGTCCTACTGAAGGGGTTAAATCGTCCTACTGAAGGGGTTAATTCGTCCTCCTGAAGGGGTTAAAATCGTCCTACTGAAGGGGTTAAATCGTCGTCCTGAAAGGGTTAAAATCGTCCTACTGAAGGGGTTAAATCGTCCTCCTGAAGGGGTTAAAATCGTCCTCCTGAAGGGGTTAAATCGTCGTCCTGAAGGGGTTAAATCGTCGTCCTGAAGGGGTTAAATCGTCGTCTTGAAAGGGTTAAAATCGTCCTACTGAAGGGGTTAAATCGTCCTCCTGAAGGGGGTGAATCGTCGTCCTGAAAGGGTTAAATCGTCCTCCTGAAGGGGGTGAATCGTCGTCCTGAAGGGGTTAAATCGTCCTCCTGAAGGGGGTGAATCGTCGTCCTGAAAGGGTTAAAATCGTCGTATTGAAAGGGTTAAAATCGTCCTGCTGAAGGGGTTAAATCGTCCTACTGAAGGGGTTAAAATCGTCTCCTGAAGGGGTTAAATCGTCCTACTGAAGGGGTTAAAATCGTCGTATTGAAAGGGTTAAAATCGTCCTACTGAAGGGGTTAAAATCGTCTCCTGAAGGGGTTAAATCGTCCTACTGAAGGGGTTAAAATCGTCCTCCTGAAGGGGTTAAATCGTCCTACTGAAGGGGTTAAAATCGTCCTCCTGAAGGGGTTAAAATCGTCCTACTGAAGGGGTTAAAATCGTCCTACTGAAGGGGTTAAAATCGTCCTCCTGAAGGGGTTAAATCGTCCTCCTGAAGGGGTTAAATCGTCGTCCTGAAGGGGTTAAATCGTCCTACTGAAGGGGTTAAAATCGTCTCCTGAAGGGGTTAAAATCGTCCTACTGAAGGGGTTAATCGTCGTCCTGAAGGGGTTAAATCGTCCTACTGAAGGGGTTAATTCGTCCTCCTGAAGGGGTTAAATCGTCCTCCTGAAGGGGTTAATCGTCGTCTTGAAAGGTTAAAATCGTCCTCCTGAAGGGGTTAAATCGTCCTACTGAAGGGGTTAAAATCGTCCTACTGAAGGGGTTAAAATCGTCTCCTGAAGGGGTTAAATCGTCCTACTGAAGGGGTTAAAATCGTCGTCTTGAAAGGTTAAAATCGTCCTCCTGAAGGGGTTAAAATCGTCCTACTGAAGGGGTTAAAATCGTCTCCTGAAGGGGTTAAATCGTCCTCCTGAGGGGTTAAATCGTCCTCCTGAAGGGGTTAAATCGTCCTCCTGAAGGGGTTAAAATCGTCCTACTGAAGGGGTTAAAATCGTCCTCCTGAAGGGGTTAAAATCGTCCTACTGAAGGGGTTAAAATCGTCCTACTGAAGGGGTTAAATCGTCCTACTGAAGGGGTTAAAATCGTCTCCTGAAGGGGTTAAATCGTCCTACTGAAGGGGTTAAAATCGTCCTCCTGAAGGGGTTAAATCGTCCTCCTGAAGGGGTTAAAATCGTCCTACTGAAGGGGTTAAAATCGTCCTACTGAAGGGGTTAAATCGTCCTCCTGAAGGGGTTAAAATCGTCCTACTGAAGGGGTTAAAATCGTCTCCTGAAGGGGTTAAATCGTCCTACTGAAGGGGTTAAAATCGTCTCCTGAAGGGGTTAAATCGTCCTACTGAAGGGGTTAAAATCGTCTCCTGAAGGGGTTAAATCGTCCTACTGAAGGGGTTAAAATCGTCCTCCTGAAGGGGTTAAATCGTCCTACTGAAGGGGTTAAAATCGTCTCCTGAAGGGGTTAAATCGTCCTCCTGAAGGGGTTAAATCGTCCTCCTGAAGGGGTTAAAATCGTCCTACTGAAGGGGTTAAAATCGTCCTCCTGAAGGGGTTAAAATCGTCCTCCTGAAGGGGTTAAAATCGTCTCCTGAAGGGGTTAAATCGTCCTACTGAAGGGGTTAAAATCGTCTCCTGAAGGGGTTAAATCGTCCTACTGAAGGGGTTAAAATCGTCTCCTGAAGGGGTTAAATCGTCCTACTGAAGGGGTTAAAATCGTCTCCTGAAGGGGTTAAATCGTCCTACTGAAGGGGTTAAAATCGTCCTCCTGAAGGGGTTAAATCGTCCTACTGAAGGGGTTAAAATCGTCTCCTGAAGGGGTTAAATCGTCCTACTGAAGGGGTTAAAATCGTCTCCTGAAGGGGTTAAATCGTCCTCCTGAAGGGTTAAATCGTCCTCCTGAAGGGGTTAAATCGTCCTCCTGAAGGGGTTAAAATCGTCCTACTGAAGGGGTTAAAATCGTCCTCCTGAAGGGGTTAAAATCGTCCTACTGAAGGGGTTAAATGTCCTCCTGAAGGGGTAAAATCGTCGTCCTGAAGGGGTTAAATCGTCCTACTGAAGGGGTTAAAATCGTCCGTCTTGAAAGGGTTAAAATCGTCCTACTGAAGGGGTTAATTCGTCCTCCTGAAGGGGTTAATTCGTCCTCCTGAAGGGGTTAAAATCGTCCGTCTTGAAAGGGTTAAAATCGTCCTACTGAAGGGGTTAAAATCGTCCTCCTGAAGGGGTTAAATCGTCCTACTGAAGGGGTTAAAATCGTCTCCTGAAGGGGTTAAATCGTCCTACTGAAGGGGTTAAAATCGTCTCCTGAAGGGGTTAAATCGTCCTACTGAAGGGGTTAAAATCGTCCTACTGAAGGGGTTAAAATCGTCTCCTGAAGGGGTTAAATCGTCCTCCTGAAGGGGTTAAAATCGTCTCCTGAAGGGGTTAAATCGTCCTACTGAAGGGGTTAAAATCGTCTCCTGAAGGGGTTAAATCGTCCTACTGAAGGGGTTAAAATCGTCCTCCTGAAGGGGTTAAATCGTCCTACTGAAGGGGTTAAAATCGTCCTACTGAAGGGGTTAAAATCGTCCTCCTGAAGGGGTTAAATCGTCCTACTGAAGGGGTTAAAATCGTCTCCTGAAGGGGTTAAATCGTCCTACTGAAGGGGTTAAATCGTTCCTCCTGAAGGGGTAAAATCGTCGTCCTGAAGGGGTTAAATCGTCCTACTGAAGGGGTTAAAATCGTCGTCCTGAAGGGGTTAAATCGTCCTACTGAAGGGGTTAAAATCGTCTCCTGAAGGGGTTAAATCGTCCTACTGAAGGGGTTAAAATCGTCCTCCTGAAGGGGTTAAAATCGTCCTCCTGAAGGGGTTAAAATCGTCCTACTGAAGGGGTTAAAATCGTCTCCTGAAGGGGTTAAATCGTCCTCCTGAAGGGGTTAAAATCGTCTCCTGAAGGGGTTAAATCGTCCTACTGAAGGGGTTAAAATCGTCTCCTGAAGGGGTTAAATCGTCCTACTGAAGGGGTTAATCGTCGTCCTGAAAGGGTTAAAATCGTCCTACTGAAGGGGTTAAAATCGTCTCCTGAAGGGGTTAAATCGTCCTACTGAAGGGGTTAAAATCGTCCTCCTGAAGGGGTTAAAATCGTCCTACTGAAGGGGTTAAAATCGTCTCCTGAAGGGGTTAAATCGTCCTACTGAAGGGGTTAAAATCGTCCTCTGAAGGGGTTAAATCGTCCTACTGAAGGGGTTAAAATCGTCCTCCTGAAGGGGTAAAATCGTCGTCCTGAAGGGTTAAAATCGTCGTCTTGAAAGGGTTAAAATCGTCGTCTTGAAAGGGTTTAAAATCGTCCTACTGGAAGGGGTTAAATCGTTCCTCCTGAAGGGGTTAAAATCGTCTCCTGAAGGGGTTAAATCGTCGTATTGAAAGGGTTAAATCGTCCTACTGAAGGGGTTAAAATCGTCGTATTGAAAGGGTTAAAATCGTCGTATTGAAAGGGTTAAAATCGTCGTATTGAAAGGGTTAAAATCGTCGTATTGAAAGGGTTAAAATCGTCGTATTGAAAGGGTTAAAATCGTCGTATTGAAAGGGTTAAATCGTCCTCCTGAAGGGTTAAAATCGTCGTCTTGAAAGGTTAAAATCGTCCTACTGAAGGGGTTAAATCGTCCTACTGAAGGGTGTTAAATCGTCGTCTTGAAAGGGTTAAAATCGTCCTCCTCCTGATGATGTGATTATGACACAATGTGCACTGGGAACTTTTCGTGTTTCATTTTCCCCGTGGACTCACAGGAATAATATATATATATATTATATATATATATATATATAGATATATATTAATATATATATATATTTTTTTTTTTTTTTTTTTTTTCATACTATTCGCCGTTTCCCGCGATAGCGAGGTAGCGTTAAGAACAGAGGATTGGGCCTTTTTTGGAATATCCTCACCTGGCCCCCTCTGTTCCTTCTTTTGGAAAAAAAAAAAAAAAAAAAAAAAAAAAAAAAAAGGAGAGGGGAGGATTTCCAGCCCCCCGCTCCCTTCCCTTTTAAGTCTCCTTTCTAACGACACGCAGGGAATACGTGGGAATATTCTTAAGCCCCTATCCCCAGGGATTAACATTATATATATATATATATATATATATATATATGCAAGGGTTGTGTTCTTACAGGGTCCTGGCGTGGAGGCTGCTTCGCTTGGCAGGCACTCGAAACACTTTACATTCCTCTCCTTCGCTCAATAATAATAATAATAATATTAATAATAATAATAATAATAATAATAATAATAATAATGATAATAATAATAATATTAATAATAATAATAATAATAATAATAATAATAATAATAATAATAATAATGATAATAATATTACGAGAATGAGGAAAGATGTATTAGTAATTCATACATGCTCTCCAGACTTGAACCACCACACAACACACACACACACACACACACAGACACACACACACACACACACACACACACACACACACACACACACACACATCTATCCCAGAAATATCCCAATCGCTCCCACATTAACCTCTGGGACGGGGGTATTCAAAGAGTTTCCAACGCGTCGGCGGTGGTGGGATGGTTGTGGAGGGAGGGAGGGACAAGGGATACGTGGGGATTAAGATCTCCCAGAGGGATGAAGGGCTAGGGCCCTAGATGTAAGCCTGTGGGCCATCGGGCCCTGAATCGTGGTGGCTTTGCCTGCCCCCCTCCCCCCCCACATATCTGTGACGGGGAAGGGGTGGTAGGAGATGGGGAGGGAGGGGGTGTGTGTTGAACACGACGGGTTAAGCCAGCCGTAACATGTGACTGCGTCACGTCGCAGCGTGCGTGACGGGCCCGCCCGTCACGCACGCGTAACATCGCGTCGCTAAAGGCATCCTCCATCCCCCCACCCCAACCCCCCAACCCTTCCTTAACTCCCACCTCCAGCCCCCCAGCCCCCAACCCCTTCCCTAACCCCCATCCCCAGTCCCCAACCCCTTCCTTAAACCCCTTCCCTAACTCCCACCCCAGCCCCCCACCCCTTCCTTAAACCCCTTCCCTAACTCCCCCCATCCCCCCCCCCTTCCTTAACCCCCAAGTCACCTTACTTAAGACCCCTTTCAAGTGGCCAATTCCCTTAATGACGATCCAACCCCAACCTTTTACCCCCCTTTCCCCTCCCCGAACCCCTTCTTAAAGCGTCTTGGCTAACGTTTCCCGCGAGAAGACTCGTACCACCTTCTTAACCCTTCCCTACTCCAGGGGGTAAAATTCTTGAACACCCCGTCCAACGCCTTACCTTTAAAACCCTTCCCAACTCGCACCAATCCCCCCAACGCCTTACGTTAAACCGCCTTCCAGCCCCCAACCCCTTCCCTAACCCCCATCCCCAGCCCTAACCCTTTTGAACCTTAAATCGTCCCCGAACCCGTTTAACTCCAAGTCTTCTTTAAATCTAGAAAATCTCTACTAAGTGGGTTAAATCTCCTGTGAAGGGGTTCAAATCCTATGGGTTAAATGGTCCTCCGGAAGGGTTAAATCGTCCTGCTGAAGGGGTTAAATCGTCGGTCTTGAAAGAGTTAAATCGTCCTACTGAAGGGTTAAAATCGTCCTACTGAAGGGGTTAAATCGTCGTCCTGAAAGGGTTATATCGTCCTATTGAAGGGGTTAAATCGTCCTCCTGAAGGGGTTAAATCGTCGTCTTGAAAGGGTTAAAATCGTCCTACTGAAGGGGTTAAATCGTCCTCCTGAAGGGGTTAAATCGTCGTCTTGAAAGGGTTAAAATCGTCCTACTGAAGGGGTTAAATCGTCCTCCTGAAGGGGTTAAATCGTCGTATTGAAAGGGTTAAAATCGTCCTACTGAAGGGGTTAAATCGTCCTCCTGAAGGGTTAATCGTCCTTGAAGGGTTAAATCGTCGTCTTGAAGGGTTAAAATCGTCCTACTGAAGGGGTTAAATCGTCTCCTGAAGGGGTTAAAATCGTCCTCTGAAGGGGTTAAATCGTCTCCTGAAGGGGTTAAATCGTCGTCCTGAAAGGGGTTTAAAATCGTCCTACTGAAGGGTAAATGTCCTCCTGAATGGGTATCGTCGTCCTGAAAGGGTTAAAATCGTCCTACTGAAGGGGTTAAATCGTCCTCCTGAAGGGGTTAAATCGTCGTCTTGAAAGGTGTTAAAATCGTCCTCCTGAAGGGGTTAAATCGTCGTCCTGAAAGGGTTAAATTCGTCCTACTGAAGGGGTTAAATCGTCCTCCTGAAGGGGTTAAATCGTCGTCCTGAAAGGGTTAAAATCGTCCTACTGAAGGGTTTAAATCGTCCTCCTGAAGGGGTTAAATCGTCGTCCTGAAAGGGGTTAAATCGTCCTACTGAAGGGGGTTAAATCGTCCTCCTGAAGGGGTTAAATCGTCGTCTGAAAGGGTTAAAATCGTCCTACTGAAGGGGTTAAATCGTCCTCCTGAAGGGGTAAAATCGTCGTCCTGAAAGGGTTAAAATCGTCCTACTGAAGGGGTTAAATCGTCCTCCTGAAGGGGTTAAATCGTCGTCTTGAAAGGGTTAAAATCGTCCTACTGAAGGGGTTAAATCGTCCTCCTGAAGGGGTTGAATCGTCGTACTGAAAGGGTTAAATCGTCTCTGAAGGGTTAAATCGTCCTCCTGAAGGGGGTAAATCGTCTCTGAAGGGGTTTAAAATCGTCGTCTGAAAGGGGTTAAAATCGTCCTCTGAAGGGGTTAAATCGTCCTCTGAAAGGGTTAAAATCGTCTACTGAAAGGGGTTAAAATCGTCCTACTGAAGGGGTTAAATCGTCGTCCTGAAGGGTTAAAATCGTCCTACTGAAGGGGTTAAATCGTCTCCTGAAGGGGTTAAATCGTCGTCCTGAAAGGGTTAAAATCGTCCTACTGAAGGGTTAAATCGTCCTCCTGAAGGGGTTAAATCGTCCTACTGAAGGGGTTAAAATCGTCCTACTGAAGGGGTTAAATCGTCGTCTTGAAAGGGTTAAAATCGTCCTACTGAAGGGTTAAAATCGTCCTCCTGAAGGGGTTAAATCGTCGTCCTGAAAGGGTTAAAATCGTCCTACTGAAGGGGGTTAAATCGTGAGGGCGTTGTAAGCCTAGGTGCGTGCTCGAGCGGGCCTGCCTGCACTCCCACACCCTCACACGTATAATTTCCACATCAGAAACGAAGGCTCTGAAAGGTGAATTATGCAGACACTTCAGCTGCCACCTCCTCTTCTTCCTCCTCCTGATTACGCCAAGAGGAGGGGGATCGAACCCCGTGACTTCACCCACTCGGCATATTAACCGTTGGATGAGTGACAGTGGGGGAGGAGTGACATGTCAGCAGTATCTCGTGAAGGGCTCCTCCTCCTCCTCCCTCGGCTACACTTGCCATTATAAATAGTTAATGAGAGGATGATGAGGGAGGAGGAGGAGGAGGAGGAGGAGGAGGAGGAGGAGGAGGAGGAGGAGGAGGAGGAGGAGGAGGAGGGAGGGGGGAAAGAAAGGAGGAGAAGAGGAGTGGGGGAATCATGAGGCGAGACGGGTGTTGTGTGTGTGGGGGCTGGTGGTGGATGACACTCACACACTCACGGACTGACACTCACACCCTCACACACTGACACTCACACTCTCACAGTGCACTTACCTCACGATGACCTCACACCTCACACACTGACCTCACACTCTCACAGAGACCTCACCTCACAATGACACTCACATCCTCACACGACATCACCTCACACATGACATTCACACCCTCACAAGTGACCTCACCTCACACATGACATCACACTCACACATGACACTCACCCTCACCCTGACACTCCTACACAATGACCACCCTCACACAATACCTCACCACAGATGACACTCACCTCCAGCTGACACACACTCACGATGACACTCACACCCTCACACACTGACACTCACACCCTCACAGACTGACACTTACACTCTCCACATGGCCTCACACTCTCACGAGTGCACCTACCTCACAGACTGACACTCACACCCTCACACACTGACACTCACATCCTCACACACTCACACTCACACCCTCACACACTGACATTCACACCCTCACACACTGACACTCACATCTCACAAACGAACACACACACCCTCACACACTGACATTCACACCCTCACACACTGACACTCTCACCCTAACACAATGACTCACCCTCACACAATGACACTCACACCCTCCAACACAATGACACTCTCACCCTCACAGACTGACACTCACATCCTCACACAATGACACTCTCACCCTCACACACTGACACTCACACCCTCACACTGACACTCACCTACATGTAACCACACCTCACGACTACACTCACACGGTACAGACACGTACATAGTCAAGAGACGGGGCAACAAGAGTGTAAGTGCCTCTGTCTGTCTGTCTCTCTCTCTCTCTCTCTCTCTCTCTCTCTCTCTCTCTCTCTCTCTCTCTCTCTCTCTCTCTCTCTCTCTCTCTCTCCCACCCTTCCCACGTAACACACTAATATTTACCACAAATAGACACGTTCATCAGTTGAAGGACATTCATCCCATCCCACCACAGCATCAGCCTGGGGATATTACTATCCCACACGGGACCTGTATGGCTTCATTGATGACTGTATATGGCCAGTGTGGACGGGACTGGAGTTCGAGATGGCTGGGAAGACGTCCTCTCCACCTAGCTGACCAGGCGAGAGAACCCTCCGCGGTGGACTACGCTCAGTACGTGTACCTCTGTGACATGCACTTCCGACGTTCGTGAGACCGGGTTTGACCCCTAGTGAGGTCGCTTGCAGCTGAGGGGCTCCTGGTCTTTGCAATGCCGGGTCAGGTCGAACGTCTGGCCACATCCAAGGCAACGTTGGTCGTATAGTTGCGTCAAAGATCTTAAAACACACAAACACCACACACACACACACACGCGCGCGCGCGCGAATGGAAATGGGGCACCGCGAGTGTAAACCTTCCTCCCCGTGGAGTACAAAGAGGTAATCATACTCACAAGATTGCGACACTTCATCCCTCTCCACACGCAAAGACGTAATCACAAACAGGTATTGACCCGAATCAACGCATTCTCCACCTTACATCAAGGGATAAATATTTTTTTTTTTTTTTTTTTGCTTTGTCGCTGTCTCCCGCGTTTGCGAGGTAGCGCAAGGAAACAGACGAAAGAAATGGCCCAACCCACCCCCATACACATGTATATACATACGTCCACACACGCAAATATACATACCTACACAGCTTTCCATGGTTTACCCCAGACGCTTCACATGCACATCCAGCGGCAGCGCGCAGCGATGGAATGGGGCACCGAGTGTAACCTACCTCCGTGAGTACAAATAGGTATCATACTACAATTGCGACACCTTCCATCCCTCTCCCACGCAAAGCCCGATCACAACAGTACTGACCGAATAACGCATCTTACTACATCAAGGGTAAATATACATATACATATAATATACATATATATTGTATTTACTATATTATATATATATATATATATATATATATATATATAGCTGACCAGTCTGTACTATCCCAGACCACGTCGTTCATCGGTCACAATCCCACGCCTCGTTTTAATAACTGCGACTCATTACCGAGACACAAAGGCCCGCTGTCGACTCCGCGAATATATATATACCGCTCGGGTTCCCTGAAGTTCTGAGAGTGAGGGACACCTTTCCCTTCCTCCCTCCCTCCCTTCTCTGAAGTCAGCCATGCCTCCTCTCTCTCTCTCGAGAGATACCCCACACACACCCCCCACATCCTCCTTCTGTGCCCCTGGAGCACACAGCCCAAGATGAGAGGCTACTACAGCAGCAGGAGGAGCAAGAGGAGGAGGAGGAGGCAGGAGCAGTAGGAGGGACATCCGGCCGTCTGCCACAACGAGACTGACCGCCACAAAGTTCCTCCTGAAGGAGTTGTGAGAGACGTGAT
Organism: Panulirus ornatus; assembly: GCF_036320965.1. NCBI lineage: Eukaryota > Metazoa > Arthropoda > Malacostraca > Decapoda > Palinuridae > Panulirus > Panulirus ornatus. The sequence goes on along the minus strand of NC_092240.1, from coordinate 51,005,850 downwards.
CGCTGAGGGGGTATATCTTACTCCCCTTGGCACACCGCGACGCCCGACGGAGTCCGACATGAGCCAGCGGGAGGGAGGGAGGGTAAAACTCAAGACTCATGAAAACGGTCGCCACCCACCACCCACCCTATACCAAAGGCTCCCTTGGACTCCACCTGTCCCTCCTCCCTTAACCTAGCTCCCAGATCCACCCACTCCACAACACCCCGAGGCCATGGAGGCGCTCCAAGTCATCAAACGACGACGTATCCTTGTGGGAAAACACACACACACACACAACACAACACACACACGCGAACTCCTCCCCTGAGCCAGTCGAACACCCCCTTCCTTCCCTCTCACCTCCTCCGTCAGCGCTCCTCCTCCTCCTCCGTTAGGGCAAAAATTCCACCGCTGATCGGAAGACGACTTTCGCGCGCGACCCCATTTCTGAAGTCAAAGACCGACCCATCACACCCCACCCTACACCATCATCTCCTCCCGGCGAGGGTCGTGAACCACAGCCATCCAACCACAGCTCACGACGCGGCAAAGGCGCTTTGGGTGTGACACGCTTGGGGGGGTCCGACACAGGCGCTGCGCCCCTCCGTCGAAATTCACCCCCTCAGCCATTTAGGGATGGCGAGGACCTACCTTGTCTTGCTCCTCCTCCTGCTCCTCCTCCTCCTCCTGCTCCTCCTCCTCCTGCTGCTCCTCCTCCTCCTGCGACCTCCTCAGTTCACGGACTGCGCCCATCGCTCGCGCAGGGGCAGGTAGGAGGAGGAGCTGCTTGTGTTGTGAGGGATGCCACAAAGATAAGAGGACTGTGTCGTGGGGAGGCACACGTCTCTATCACCCATGCCACCAGCTCTGACAA
>NC_092240.1:50994994-50999994 GCF_036320965.1 Panulirus ornatus | reverse complement strand
GGTGAGGTCACAGGTAGATGCATCACCCACACACACACACACACACACACACACACACACACACACACACACACAGAGGCACTCCTGTTTTGCCAACGATGTATTTGACAGGTCGGCCCTTGAGCACGACGGTATACAACCCTTGAGCACGACGGTATACGACCCTCGACCACGACGGTATACGACCCTTGAGCACGACGGTATACGACCCTTGACCACGACGGTACAACATTTTCCATACAATAACCTTTGACCTACCCCTTACATGTGTATCTCCAGCTATCTCCCTGTCTATTGATACACCTCTGTCTGCTTATCTATCTATCTATCTATCAGAGAGAGAGAGAGAGAGAGAGAGAGAGAGAGAGAGAGAGAGAGAGAGAGAGAGAGAGAGAATATATACGGAAAGCAAGGTCATCCATCATCACCAGACGGGTCATCTGCGAGGTCCCAAGTGACTTCTACCCCTACACAACTGCGCATGACCCCTCATGGTGACCCCCTACCCCTACACAACTGCGCATGACCCCTCATGGTGACCTTACCCCTACACCGATACTCCAGGGTGAGGGGCTGGGCGCCCCCTGGGAGACGCCATAGATAACGCTGATTGGAAAGTCATGAGAGGAGAGGACGTGGTAGCGACGGGAATGGAGGAAGTGTTACGCGCGCGGTCGTGTCAATGTTTAAGCGAGGCGATGTGGAAAAATGGCCCGCTCGCGTTAATTACCCACACCCAACACTATACTATCGCCCCCCCCCTCTCCCTCCACATCTACCATCATCATCTCCAACACAGCCTCCACCACCACGATCTCCAACACTACCACCACCACCACCACCGCCATCCCTAACGCTACCCCCCACTGTCGTCCCCACCACCACCCACCAACATGATCCTCAACGCTACCTCCAACACCATCCCCAACACTACCTCCACCACCACCATCTCCAACACTACCCCCACCATCACCATCTCCAGCACTAGTACCCAACCACCACCACCATCTCCAGCACTAGTACCCCCACCAACCACCTCCAACACTACCCTCATCTCCAACACCACCACCATCTCCAACACTAATACCCCACCAACCACCTCCAACACTAGTACCCCCACCACCACCATCTCCAACACTAGTACCCCCACCAACCACCACCTCCAACACTACCCCCACCACCACAATCTCCAACACTAGTACCCCACCACCACCACCACCATCTCCAACACTACCCTCATCTCCAACACCACCACCATCTCCAACACTAGTGTTCGTCCGTCACCATCATTTCCTCCCCATCTCTGCCAACCCGGCTCAGTGTTTGAGTCGTCTCTCTCCTCATTGTCCCATTTTAAGCCCCACAATGTCTTCGCCAGCAGCCCCCCCGGCCGGGGTGCCTGCCCCACGCCCCAGGCGACGGTACACGGGGCCCCCTTAACCTTAGACGACGGTACGAACCCTGAAAACGACGGTACGGCTCTTGAAAAAGACGGTACGGCCCTTGAAGACAGATGGTACACGGCCCTTGAAGACAGACGGTAAGGGTTAAAAAGGCTGGGACAACACACCCAAGGGTCGTATACCGTCGTGGTCAAGGGTCGTATACCGTCGTGGTCAAGGGTCGTATACCGTCGTGGTCAAGGGTCGTATACGTCGTGGTCAAGGGGGTCGTTATACCGTCGTGGTCAAGGGTCGTTATACCGTCGTGGTCAAGGGTCGTATACCGTCGTGGTCAAGGGTCTCGTATATTCCAGTCGTGGTCAAGGGTCGTATACCGTCGTGGTCAAGGGTCGTCCACTCGTGGTCAAGGGTCGTATACCGTCGTGCTCAAGGGTCGTATACCGTCGTGCTCAAGGGTCGTATACCGTCGTGGTCAAGAGGTCGTATACCGTCGTGCTCAAGGGTCGTATACCGTCGTGAAGGATATAAGAGATAACTCTTCTTCAATGTATCAGGCCTCTGCATTGGTTTATCATTTGGTTTATCATTATCATTAGGTTTATCATTATCATTTATATCATTTACTGGTGTCTAAGTTATCGTACACAGATCATAATACCATCGTACATTGACGGAGTGAGTTGTTGTACTTACGCACACGATATCTCCACAACAAAATGAGTTATCGTAATTATGTGGATGATATCTCCACAACAAAATGGGACTTAAAAAAAAAAGATAAATAAAAATCTCTAAAAACCTAAGAAAATCTACAAAAATCTATAAAAATCTAAAAAGAATCTATAAAAAAAACTACAAAAATTTAAAAAAAAATCTATAACAAATTTAAAAAATCTATAAAAATCTAAAAATCTATAAAAATCTAAAACATATATGATAATATATAAACCTAAAAAAATCTATAACTAAAAAGATCTAAAAAAAATCTATAAAAATCTAAAACATGTATGATAATATATAAACCTAAAAATCTATAACTAAAAAGATATAAAAAAATCTATAAAAAATCTGTAACAAATTTAAAAAATCTATAAAAGTCTAAAAATCTATAAAAATCTAAAACATATATGATAATATATAAACCTAAAAAAAAAATCTATAACAAAAAATCTAAAAAGATCTAAAAAAAAAATAAATCTATAAAAATCTAAAAAAAAAATCTAAAAGAAAAAAAAAACCTACGAACCATAGAGACAAGGAGGTCGAGGTATTCTGACCTTTACGTGGCCTTGGCTTTAGGCCCAGGGTCCCGTGTGATGCTAGGGGGGGGGGGGGGGGGCCCTCGGCCGCTGCAACGCGATCCGGATATAATTAGCTTGTGTATGGCGAGCTATGGCAACCCCTTCCTCTTCTCCCCCCCCCCTTCTTACACCCCTGGTTCAGGAATGATGTATAGGGGGGAGAGGGGGGGGAGGGGAGGGGGGCGAGCGGAGCACCCTCCTCTCATTTTCTATCTTAAAATCAATTAAGAGATAAAACCAGTTAAGGTTTTCTCTGGATCAAACGTGTCTTAAAGAATGAACACCCTCCTCACGTTTTCTATTTCAGAAGTAGTTAAGATAAAACCACCTAATTTCTCTCTTGGTCAAACATGCCTTAAAGAATGAACACCCTCCTCACATTTTCTATTTCAGAAGTAGTTAAGATAAAACCACCTAATTTCTCTCTTGGTCAAACATGCCTTAAAGAATGAACACCCTCCTCACATTTTCTATTTCAGAAGTAGTTAAGATAAAACCACCTAATTTCTCTCTTGGTCAAACATGCCTTAAAGAATGAACACCCTCCTCACGTTTTCTATTTCAGAAGTAGTTAAGATAAAACCAGCTAATTTCTCTCTTGGTCAAACATGCCTTAAAGAATGAACACCCTCCTCACGTTTTCTATTTCAGAAGTAGTTAAGATAAAACCAGCTAATTTCTCTCTGGATCAAACATGTCTTAAAGAATGAACACCCTCCTCACGTTTTCTATTTCAGAAGTAGTTAAGATAAAACCACCTAATTTCTCTCTTGGTCAAACATACCTTAAAGAATGAACACCCTCCTCACGTTTTCTATTTCAGAAGTAATTAAGATAAACCCAGCTAATTTCTCTCTTGATCAAACATGCCTTAAAGAATGAACACCCTCCTCACGTTTTCTATTTCAGAAGTAATTAAGATAAAACCAGCTAGGTTTTCTCTGGATCAAACGTGTCTTAAAGAATGAACACCCTCCTCACGTTTTCTATTTCACAAGTAATTACCATAAGCTAGGTTCTCTGTTCATCAAACATGCCTTTACGACTCAATATAGACCCAAATTAAGACTCGGCCACGTACATACATACATACAAAACCAAAAAAAACACAAAAAATATAATCGTAATACAATATTTTCCCTTGGGGAGAGAGAGAGAGAGAGAGAGAGAGAGAGAGAGAGAGAGAGAGAGAGAGAGAGAGAGAGACATGGTGAGGTTGTGAACCAGCAAAGTGGTCAGCAAACCCCTTTGCCAGTACACACTCGCTCCTCCTCCTCCTCCCTCCTCCTCTCTCCTCCTCCTACCTCCTCCCCTCCTCCTCCTCCCTCCTCTTCCTCCTCCTCCTCCTCTCTCCTCCTCCTCCCTCTCCTCCTCCTCCTCCTCCTCCTCCTCCTACCTCCTCCTCCTCCCTCTTATGTATCTCTGTGGTCACGGGTTTTTCCCAGGACACCAGCGCTTCCCATCCGTCTCGGGACGCCCTTACAGCTGACACCGTGCTAAGAGTAGGTGGAAGTTACGACCGCACGGGGGGCGCGAGCGCGCGCCGCGGGCCAAAATAGTTCGCTGTTCTGAACGCTCCCTCGCTCACGCGGGAACTGGCGAATATGTATGAGAAAAGAATGTTTATATATATGCACACATGACAGCTAGAGACTGAGTGTGAACGAATGTGGCCTTTGTTGTCTTTTCCTAGCGCTACCTCGCACACATGTGGGGGAAGGGGGATGGTATTCCATTTTTGGCGAGGTGGCGACGGGAATGAATAAAGGCAGACAGTATGAATTCTGTACATGTGTATATATGTATATGTCTGTGTATGTATATAGATATGTATACGTTGAAATGTATAGGTATGTATGTGTGCTGTGTGTGGACGTGTATGTATATACATGTGTATGTGGGTGGGTTGGGCCATTCTTTCGTCTGTTTCCTTGCGCTACCTCGCTAACGCGGGAGACAGCGACAAAGCATAATGAATAACACACACACACACACACACACACGTGTATCACAGAAGGGTTAATGACCCTTGACCTCAAATGGCCATAGGGGTAGGTCTAACCGGAGCTAACGAATCTCAAAATCAATTCTTCCTAGTTTTAGGTCATGTGGGGGGGGAGGGGGGGGATCATAAGTGGCCCATCTCCACAAGCCTAATTAGAAGGTTATTTCTGACCCCCTCCCCCACTTCCCCTCCACACCCCCCCCCCTCCACCAATTAGAGTTCCAGACCAGAATACCAACCACACTTCAAACGACCCAATTCGCTCCATCCCTTCGACGAGATAGGGGGAAC
>NC_092240.1:50982494-50989994 GCF_036320965.1 Panulirus ornatus | reverse complement strand
AAGGACGGGAGGAGGGGAAAGGAGGAGGTGAGGAGGAAGGAGGTGAGGAGGGAGGTGGTGAGGAGGGAGGAGGTGAGGAGGGAGGAGGTGAGGAGGGAGGAGGTGAGGAGGAGGGAGGAGGTGAGGAGGGAGGAGGTGAGGGGAGGAGGTGAGGAGGGAGGGGAGAGGAGGAGGAGGAGGGAGGAGGTGAGGAGGGAGGAGGTGAGGAGGAGGGAGGAGGTGAGGAGGGAGGAGGTGAGGAGGGAGGAGGAGGGAGGAGGTGAGGAGGGAGGAGGTGAGGAGGAGGGAGGAAGTGAGGAGGGAGGAGGTGAGGAGGGAGAGGTGAGGAGGGAGGAGGTGAGGAGGGAGGAGGTGAGGAGGAGGGAGGAGGTGAGGAGGAAGGAGGAGGTGAGGAGGGAGGAGGTGAGGGGGAGGAGGTGAGGGGGAGGAGGTGAGGAGGAGGAGGTGAGGAAGGAGGAGGTGAGGAGGAGGGAGGAGGAGGTGAGGAGGTGAGGAGGGAGGAGGTGAGGAGGAGGAGGTGAGGAGGGAGGAGGTGAGGAGGGAGGAGGTGGTAAGGAGGGAGGAGGTGAGGAGGGAGGAGGTGAGGAGGAAGGAGGTGGTGAGGAGGAAGGAGGTGGTGAGGAGGGAGGAGGTGAGGAGGGAGGAGGTGAGGAGGGAGGTGGTGAGGAGGGAGGAGGTGAGGAGGGAGGAGGTGAGGAGGGAGGAGGTGAAGGAGGAGGGAGGAGGTGAGGAGGAGGGAGGAGGGAGGAGGAGGGAGGAGGAGGAGGGGGCACTAATGTATTGTGTGGTGTTATTATGCTCCGTTTTCTTCGCCTGCCGACGCGCCAAGTGTAATGCAATTATTAAGGTCTTGAGGACAATGACGGTACGTGCACCGCTTGAACACGACGGTACGACCCTTGAACACGACGGTGCGATGCTTGAACACGACGGTACGACGCTTGAACACGACGGTACGACCCTTGAACACGACGGTACGTGCACCGCTTGAACACGAAGGTACGACCCTTGAACACGACGCTACGACGCTTGAACACGACGGTACGTGCACCGCTTGAACACAACGGTACGACCCTTGAACACGACGGTACGTGCACCGCTTGAACACGAAGGTACGACCCTTGAACACGACGCTACGACGCTTGAACACGACGGTACGTGCACCGCTTGAACACGACGGTGCCTGCACCGTTTGAACAAGCCGGTACGACCCTTGAATATGAAGGTGCGATGCTTGAACACGACGGTACGACCCTTGAAAACGACAGTACGAACCTTGAATACGACGGCACGACCCTTGAACACGACGCTACGACCCTTGAACACGACGGTACGACCCTTGAACACGACAGTACGAACCTTGAACACGACGGTACGACCCTTGAACACGACGCTACGACCCTTGAACACGACAGTACGAACCTTGAACACGACGGTACGACCCTTGAACACGACGCTACGACCCTTGAACACGACGGTACGACCCTTGAACACGACAGTACGAACCCTTGAATACGACGGCACGACCCTTGAACACGATGGTCCAATGACGCGAGTCTATTACACGCAGGGGAGAAACGGGCGTGTGGAATAGGTTCAAATAGGCTGTTTGTGGGCGGCGGGGGGGCGCGGCGCGTGGCGTGTCATGGGAGGCGTGTGCTCAAGGGATACCTCCAGTTACGTGAGCCGTGAGGTGGATGTTGCTGTAAGAACATGGCGCGGTGTGAGTGGATTGTGTGGCAACACTTTTCACCTTTCTTCTAATACTAGTTTATTTCTCGGTCTACCTCTCTCCTACCACTGGTTCATTCCACTGTGATGGGTCAATGTATGGGATACACTGACAGTGTTGCTGCTGGAGGGTGATGGGTTACACTGACAGTGTTGCTACTGGGGTGATGGGACAATATATGGGCCACACTGACAGTGTTGCTACTGGAGGTGATGGGTTACACTGACAAGTGTTGCTACTGGAGGTGATGGGTTACACTGACTTTGCTACTGGGGGGTGATGGGCCACACTGACAGTGTTGCTACTGGGGGGTGATGGGTTACACTGACAGTGTTGCTACTGGGGTGATGGGACAATGTATGGGCCACACTGACAAGTGTTGCTACTGGGGGGTGATGGGTTACACTGACAGTGTTGCTACTGGGGTGATGGGACAATGTATGGGCCACACTGACAGTGTTGCTACTGGGAGGTGATGGGTTACACTGACAAGTGTTGCTACTGGGGGATGATGGGTTACACTGACAGTGTTGCTACAGGGGGTGATGGGTTACACTGACAAGTGTTGCTACTGGGAGGTGATGGGTTACACTGACAGTGTTGCTACTGGGAGGTGATGGGTTACACTGACAAGTGTTGCTACTGGGGGGTGATGGGTTACACTGACAGTGTTGCTACTGGGGGATGATGGGTTACACTGACAGTGTTGCTACTGGGGGGTGATGGGTTACACTGACAAGTGTTGCTACTGGGGGATGATGGGTTACACTGACAGTGTTGCTACAGGGGGTGATGGGTTACACTGACAAGTGTTGCTACTGGGAGGTGATGGGTTACACTGACAGTGTTGCTACTGGGAGGTGATGGGTTACACTGACAAGTGTTGCTACTGGGGGGTGATGGGTTACACTGACAGTGTTGCTACTGGGGGATGATGGGTTACACTGACAGTGTTGCTACTGGGGGATGATGGGTTACACTGACAGTGTTGCTGCTGGAGGGTGATGGGTTACACTGACAAGTGTTGCTACTGGGGGATGATGGGTTACACTGACAGTGTTGCTACTGGGGTGATGGGACAATGTATGGGCCACACTGACAGTGTTGCTGCTGGAGGTGATGGGTTACACTGACAGTGTTGCTACTGGGGTGATGGGACAATGTATGGGCCACACTGACAGTGTTGCTACGGGGGTGATGGGTTACACTGACAAGTGTTGCTACTGGGGGATGATGGGTTACACTGACAGTGTTGCTACTGGGGTGATGGGTTAATGTATGGGCCACACTGACAGTGTTGCTGCTGGAGGTGATGGGTTACACTGACAGTGTTGCTACTGGGGTGATGGGACAATGTATGGGCCACACTGACAGTGTTGCTGCTGGAGGTGATGGGTTACACTGACAGTGTTGCTACTGGGGTGATGGGACAATATATGGGCCACACTGACAGTGTTGCTGCTGGAGGTGATGGGTTACACTGACAGTGTTGCTACTGGGGGAGGTGATGGGCCAAGATATGGGACCTGGGGCCAAGGACAGCGCCTGGAGAGAGCAGAGAACGACTGAAACCCAAGAGAGCCTTTACGACCAATGTGAGAGAGAGAGAGAGAGGAGAGAGAGAGAGAGGAGAGAAGAGAGAGAGAGGAGAGAGAGAGAGAGAGAGAGAGTCTCTCTCTCTGCAGTGTGTCGGGACATCGATCTCGAAGGAGACAATTCAAAGGAACGCTGGCATATTCTTCATCCTCCCCCTCCTTCTCTCCCCTCTCTCCCCTCCCCCTCCTTCTCTCCCCTCTCCCTCCTTCTCTCCCCCCTCTCCTCCCTCTCCCTCCTCTCCCACCTGAAACCCCCAACCAGCCCACTACACCACTTGAAGATGAAGGTCAGCATCCTTCCGGGAGGGGCGGGGCACCACTGCGGTTACTCGCTAGTCCGGGAGGAGGAGGGGGGAGGCGGGGGCACCATTGCGGTTACTCGCTAGTTCGGGAGGGGGCGGGGCACCACTGCGGTTACTCGCTAGTCCGAGAGGGGAGGGAGGCGGGGGCACCACTGCGGTTACTCGCTAGTCCGGGAGGAGGGGGGAGGGGCACCACTGCGGTTACTCGCTAGTCCGGGAGGGCACCACTGCGGTTACTCGCTAGTCTGGGAGGACACCATGCTGTTCTCGCTAGTCTGGGAGAGAGGGGGGTACACCACTGCGCTAAACTCGCTACACAGTTTACAGTCCCATCAAGATGAGCAGTTCACAGTCCTCTCCTCACCAACCAGAAGTGTTTACAGCCCCACAGCATCGTCACATGTTTACAGCCCCACAGCATCGTGACCTGTTTACAGCCCCCACAGCATCGTGACCTGTTTACAGCCCCACAGCATCGTGACCTGTTTACAGCCCCACAGCATCGTGACCTGTTTACAGCCCCACAGCATCGTGACCTGTTTACAGCCCCCAGCATCGTGACTGTTTACAGCCCACAGCATCGTGACTGTTTACAGCCCCACGCATCGTGACCTGTTTACAGCCCCCAGCATCGTGACCTGTTTACAGCCCCACAGCATCGTGACCTGTTTACAGCCCCACAGCATCGTCACCTGTTTACAGCCCCACAGCATCGTCAACTGTTTACAGCCCCACAGCATCGTGACCTGTTTACAGCCCCACAGCATCGTCACCTGTTTACAGCCCCACAGCATCGTGACCTGTTTACAGCCCCACAGCATCGTGACCTGTTTACAGCCCCACAGCATCGTCACCTGTTTACAGCCCCACAGCATCGTGACCTGTTTACAGCCCCACAGCATCGTCACCTGTTTACAGCCTCGCTGTCTAGCGGGGATAGGATAGAATATGAGCGCATTACGAGCGCGTCAAGTGGTGACGCAATGGTGGAGGTGATGGAGGAGAGAGGGAGGTGATGATGGAAGGGTTCAGCGCGCCAGAGCACAGCAGTACGACGACGGAGAGAGCGTCGTGTGTGAGTAGTCGTACGAGCGTTCAGCGCACCAGAGCACAGCAGTAGGACGACGGAGAGAGCGTCGTGTGTGAGTGTAGTCGTACGGGCGAGACGCAAGTGTCCCGCGGTGCGGGCGAAGACGCACGAGGTGAAGCAGTCGAGGTCGACCACAGGAGGAGTGGTGGGTGTGTGTGGGGGGGCGCGACCGGGTCTGCCTGGAGCTTCTGGAGGAGGAGGAGGAGGAGGAGGAGGAGGAGGAGGAGGAGGAGGAGAGGAGGAGGAGGAGGAGGAGGAGGAGGAGGAGGAAGAGGAGGAGGAGGAGGAGGAAGAGGAAGAGGAGAAGGAGAAGGAGGAGGAGGAGGAGAAGGAGGAGGTTGCGAGCTTGAGGAGGAGGAGGAGGAGGAGGAGGAGGAGGAGGAGGAGGAGGAGGAGGAGGAGGGGAGGAGGAGGAGAAGGAGGAGCAGAAGGAGGTTGCGAGCTGCGGGTCCTTGTGTGCAGCAGCAGCAGCTGTCGTATGCGTTCTTGTGGTGCAGCTGGAGCGACGCGGCTGTGTGGGTTGGTCACTTTGCTCCAGCTGCTCCTTAGCCTCCCGGGGGCGCGAGAGGAGGCGGCGAGAGCCGTACAGAAAGGGCGAGCGTGGGAGATGAGGCGCCAGGAGCCACGGAGTGTGGACACCTTACTGACGGAGGGGAAGCGGGCGCGCCCTAGGAACTGCCTGCGTCTAAAGTCGTGCTAAAAAGACTTGAGGCGCTGGAGTGGTACCTAGGAACTGCTTGCGTCTAAAGTCGTGCTAAAAAGACTTGAGGCGCTGGAGTGGTACCCAGGAATTGCCTGCGTCTAAAGTCGTGCTAAAAAGACTTGAGGCGCTGGAGTGGTACCTAGGAACTGCTTGCGTCTAAAGTCGTGCTAAAAAGACTTGAGGCGCTGGAGTGGTGCCTAGGAACTGCCTGCGTCTACAATCGTGCTAAAAAGACTTGAGGCGCTGGAGTGGTACCTAGGAACTCCCTGCGTCTAAAGTCGTGCTAAAAAGACTTGGGGCGCTGGAGTGGTACCTAGGAACTGCCTGCGTCTAAACTCGTGCTAAAAAGACTTGAGGCGCTGGAGTGGTACCTAGGAACTGCCTGCGTCTAAAGTCGTGCTAAAAAGACTTGAGGCACTGGAGTGGTACCTAGGAACTGCCTGCGTCTAAACTCGTGCTAAAAAGACTTGAGGCGCTGGAGTGGTACCTAGGAACTGCCTGCGTCTAAAGTCGTGCTAAAAAGACTTGAGGCACTGGAGTGGTACCTAGGAACTGCCTGCGTCTAAACTCGTGCTAAAAAGACTTGAGGCGCTGGAGTGGTATACCCCATTTAGTTTGGAGGAAGTCGAGAGTGGTTTGCCCTCTTGGGCGACGCCCCCCCCAAGCGGTTCAAGGTCAGGTCAGGTCACGGAAGGAAGGTCCCTTGGGAGTGAGGAAGGCGGGAAGACGACAGCAGATGATGATTTGGCTCGGCGACGAGCGGGAGGAGAGTGAAAAGAGAGACCACGAAGGAGGTGATACATCCCTCATTTGTGAGGGGAAGAGAGGGTTCGTCCTCACCTCATTCCTACGCTGTGTGACCTGAGATGACGTAAGTCAGCCCGAGCCGTGAGGAGAAAGAGGGAGAGGGGAGGGGGAAGGTCGGGGGTCACTCCCCCTTGGTCATCAGGTCAGGCGAGGTCACACACCACATCAGGTCAGCTGCTTAGGCCGTAACTACATGCGGGGTTAGTTTCTGGGCACGTTTGTAACGACGGTGGAGAGGGAGGAGGGGAAAAAGAAATACTCCCCAAATGTCTCCTACGTGTGTCGTAGAAGGCGACGCGTGGGGAGGCGGCGGAGGGGAGGGGAACAGCCCCCTCTCCTCCTGTATTACCACCTTCTACAGGCAAGAACAGGAGGGCCAAGCGAGGGATGAGGTGGGTGGAGGGGGGATGGGTTTCCTACCACATAGGCTCGTCGTCTGTTCCCCTTACCAGCGCGCGCTACGTGAGGGGAGAGGAGAGGGGAGAGGAGGAGTGAGGGGAAGACCCCCCTCTCCTCCGTGGTGTAGCGGTCAGCGCTCCGTAACCGTGACGCATTCACGGGGCCCGCCCAGGGTCGAGTTGTATGGGGGTTCGAATCCTGGCCGTCGGTCCGACAGTCAAACCCAAGGTGTTCATCCTTCCCTGAAGATTGGGGGGGGAGGGATGGTCGTCTCCTCTTGTAGAAACACACACACACACACACACAACACACACACACACACACACACACACACACACACAGACCCTCACGTCCCCGAGGGTCGTACGCGACGCCGGCTTCAACCAAGAGCCCTTGGGGAAGGGTGAGGGGAGGGTGAGGGGAGGGAAAGAGGGGAGACCCGCACCCGACCACGCTACTCCCTCGTAAACCCAGTTGGGTCGGCGGGTTATAGAAAACGACGTCTCATGGAAAACGTATCACGGGCATCCCCACACCACACACACACACAGGCGCTTGTACTTCACCAGTAAATTCCGGGCCGCTCTAGAAATAGCCCGGTAATTGACGTGGACCGGAATCATAGGGCGTTTAACCCTTTGCCATTAATGGCCCCTCCCCCTTCCCCTCCCCCTCCCTCATTCCCCCTCCTTCCCCACACACCCCCCTACTTCCCAAGGTCAGAGACGGCACATTGGCGCACGCGAGCTTAAAACCCTACATCATCCTGACCCACACACACACACGCTCTCTCTCTCTCTCTCTCTCTCTCTCTCTCTCTCTCTCTCTCTCTCTCTCTCTCGGGAAACTAAGGATACTTGATCGCCGTTTCT
>NC_092240.1:50889994-50977494 GCF_036320965.1 Panulirus ornatus | reverse complement strand
GGGGAGGTATCGTACTGCGGCAGCCTGAGGTACGAGCGTTTACCAGTCGTTACCCCGGCCAGTCTCTGGGGGATAACCTGCCCCCCCCCGCCAATAACATCCCCCTTCCCCCGCCAATAACATCCCCCTTCCCCTCTCCACTCCCCTCTCTTTCCTCCCACGCCATGATTACCTCCCCCCCCCCCGCTCACGCCCTTCCCTTTTTTTCTACTATTAATATAATTCCGGCGCCATTCCCTCTCTCCCCCCCCTTCCCCCCTATGCAACATGGCACGACCAGGTCAACACCATCACCCCCTACGTGTCCCCCCCCCCCCATCTTCATACGCTCCCCCACCATCCCATTTCCCCTACGGTGATGGCAGGCCACAGTGTGTGTGTGTGTGTGTGTGTGTGTGGGTGTGTGTGTGTGTGTTGTGTGTGGTGTGTGTGTGTGTGTGTGCGTCACCCAGCACCAGATGCGCTCACAGCAACAGCCATTATACGCACATTAAAGCGTATAATGTTCTCAAAGCCACTCTTTCTTGCCCCACATTCTGGGAATAGCTAAGTCTGCCTCGAAAGAAACTGGGTTGTCCCATTTACATGTCCAAAAAAAAACCATCTTCTCTTGTGAGCAGTTGCTCCGTTTATACGCGTTGCTCCGTTTATACGCGGGACTGGTTCGTCTTTGTGTGGCGTACGGCTGTGCTCACATCTAGGTTGGTTCTAGCTGTGCATCCTACCAAAATAGGATCGATTGTAGGCGGCGAACCGAATTATATATACTGGACCCTCCAGCCTCCTAACGCTGCAAAAAAAAATGCTGGTTCACTTTTCCCCTCTTCTGTAGGTATTACTTTGGTTTTTGCACCCGAGAGCTGGCTGCCTGTGTACCCCCACCCCCCACCACTAGCTAGACCATGCAGAACTCGGCAACTGCTGCGTCACATGATACCCATTGGCCATCGGCAACCAAGGGTGGGCCGTTTTGATACCTACTTCTTCTCCTACATGTCGAAGCTTTGGAACTCTTATCTTCTCATGTCTTTTTTTTTTCCTAACTTCCTCCAAATTTCGTAAATACTTTCCCATATCTCTTTAATTTTTCCCTTTCATAAACCTCTCTGTATCTCAATCAAGGCCTGGCTTTGATGTGGAATTCTGTCCATGACTGGAACCTCCAACGTAAAACCAAATCAATGTAAACAATTTTACCAACGCGTAGCCGAGAATCGAACCAGACCCACGTAACGGCAGCCATATATATATATATATATATATAGATAATATATATATATATATTATATATATATATATATATTTTCTTTTTTTTTTTTTCTTTTTTTTTCAAACTATTCGCCATTTCCCGCGTTAGCGAGGTAACGTTAAGAACAGAGGACTGGGCATTGAGGGAATATCCTCACCTGGCCCCGTTTCTGTTCCTTCTTTGGAAATTTATAAAACGAGAGGGGAGGATTTCAGCCCAGTCAGCTCCCTCCTTTTAGTGCCTTCTACGACACGCAGGGAATAGTGGGAGTATTCTTTCTCCCTATCCCAGGGAAATATATATATATTATATATATATATATATATATATATATATATATATATATATATATATATATAATATATATACAAAATCCTCCCTTCATCTATGCGTATTTGAATGTCCTTCTCACTATACTATAATTACCCTTCACCCCAACACCACCTCCCCCCCTTGCAATAGCCTCGCGCCACGAACCACCATCCCAACCCTAATTACCGTAATAATCTCGAGCACCCGCTTAATCACCCCCCAGACAACCTTACCATCTCTGGGGGGGGGGGAAACCTCCCTCCCTCCTCCTCCTTACCACCTACCTTACCCAACCCCTCTTCGCAAGCGCCCCCATACATCACTGTCGTACACTACGTCTGACGGGCCAGCAGCCAAGCATCTCTCTCTCTCTCTCTCTCTCTCTCTCTCTCTCTCTCTCTCTCTCTCTCTCTCTCTCTCTCTCTCTCCTGCCACCAGGTTCACTTAAGGCTGTCAAATCCCGAGTGATATAATCGCCATTTGAATGATCACCAAACACATGTAAAGACTCAGAATATATATATATATATATATATATATATATTATATATATATATATATATATATATATATTTTTGGAAGGATCACAATTTTCCTGATCAAGATATTATGAGTCCACGGAAAATGAACACAAAAGTTCCAGTGCACTTTCGTGTAATAATGTGATTATTACACGAAAGTGCACTTGGGAACTTTTCGTGTTTCATTTTCCCCGCGGACTCATATATATTATATATATATATATATATATATATATATATATATATATATATATATATATATATATATATATATATATAATCTCGTTTTCTACACGGCCATCTGTGCCTTTTCTGTATTACTCTTCAAACTCCTGCTTGAATATCGTATCTTTTAGCGGGAAATTGTCTGTCGCAGCCGAGCGGTGGTGTCGTAAGGTGTCGGATCGTAAAACACACTCTAGGTCTGGCACTCTGAGGCGAGGGAAGATTTACCTTATGATGGTAGTGCTATTAATGCAATGTCTTTACGACAGATTCAGTTACCGGAAGTTTCCCCTCCCGCACGCTGGCTGATCTAAAGTATTAAGCCACGCGGTGGCCCCTGGCAACTCAAGGGTGGGCCGTTTTGATAACTGTTTCTCTCTTTGATAACTGGAACTCTCTACCTTCTCATGTCTTTCCTAATAATTATGGCCTGGTGTACTTTTCCAAGGGCATTTTTTTCCCACTTCCTCCAAAATTCGTAAATACTTTCCCTTATTTCTCCTTCTTTTTTTTCCTTTTCATAATTTTCTCTGTATTTCAATTAAGGCCCGGCTTTTGATGTGGACTTTTGACTGTAACTGTAGCCTCTCTCTCTCTCTCTCTCTCTCTCTCTCTCTCTCTCTCTCTCTCTCTCTCTCTCTCTCTATCTATCTATCTATCTATCCATCTATCTCTCTCTTCTTCAACATTCTTTCTCTCTCTCTCTCTCTCTCTCTCTCTCTCTCTTCTCTCTCTCTCTCTCTCTCTATCTATCTATCTATCTATCTATCTATCTATCCATCTATCTCTCTCTTCTTCAACATTCTTTCTCTCTCTCTCTCTCTCTCTCTCTCTCTCTCTCTCTCTCTCTCTCTCTCTCTCTCTCTCTGCTGTATGACTCTACAACACTGATTATCATTAAAAGCATCTGTACAACAGTGATTACTGTAATCATTACGCACCTGTACAACAATGATTACTGTAATCATTACGCACCTGTACAATGATAATTATCATCATTACGCACCTGTACAATGATTATAATTATCATCATTACGCACCTGTACAACAATGATTATCATCATCATTACGCACCTGTACAATGATTATAATTATCATTATTACGCACCTGTACAACAATGATTATAATCATCATCATTACGCACCTGTACAACAATGATTATCATCATTATTACGCACCTGTACAATGATTATAATTATCATCATTACGCACCTGTACAACAATGATTATCATCATTATTACGCACCTGTACAACAATGATTATCATCATTATTACGCACCTGTACAATGATTATAATTATCATTATTACGCACCTGTACAACAATAATCACAATCATTACGCACGTACACAACAATGATTATCGTAAAACCACGTCCCGGCACGCACTGACGTACGACACTCTCTCCCTGTGTTGCCAGGTGCAAGATGATGGCCAACAGCATGGAGCAGAACGAATGGAAGATACCGCCAGACAACACCGTGCAGGTGGTCGACCCTATGGGAATGAACGAGGTGAGGATAGCACTGTGTTAACCCCCCCTTCCCACTGTACCATTCTGTAGCGACTGGTTTTTGGATAATCTCTTCTTGGCTGTAATATGTATTATGTATGTAGTTATTCTCTCCCTTGTAGTGGTAGTAGTGAAAAAAATATGTATATTTAACCCTTTTTTCTCATATGTACCAACGTATGTAGATATCTTATTTCTCAGTGAGTTAGATTTATATATATATGTTTTTTGACAGTGGTTTGAAATGTTTTTCGTCTACTAATTTCTTCCCGGATATATATTATATATATTATATATATATATATATATATTATATATATATATAATATATATATATATTATATATATACATATATATATATATGTTTTCAAACTATTCGCCATTTCCCGCGTTAGCAAGGTAGCGTTAAGAACAGATGACTGGGCCTCTGAGGGAATATCCTCACCTGTCCCCTTCTCTGTTCCTTCTTTTGGGAAAATATATATATATTGGGAGGTGGGCTGTTTAGAAAGGGTAGTGAGTGGTGGGATGAAGAAGTAAGAGTATTAGTGAAAGAGAAGAGGGAGGCATTTGGACGATTTTTGCAGGGAAAAAATGCAATTGAGTGGGAGAAGTATAAAAGAAAGAGACAAGAGGTCAAGAGAAAGGTGCAAGAGGTGAAAAAAAGGGCAAATGAGAGTTGGGGTGAGAGACTATCAGTAAATTTTAGGGAGAATAAAAAGATGTTCTGGAAGGAGGTAAATAGGGTGCGTAAGACAAGGGAGCAAATGGGAACTTCAGTGAAGGGCGTAAATGGGGAGGTGATAACAAGTAGTGGTGATGTGAGAAGGAGATGGAATGAGTATTTTGAAAGTTTGTTGAATGTGTCTGATGACAGAGTGGCAGATATAGGGTGTTTTGGTCGAGGTGGTGTGCAAAGTGAGAGGGTTAGGGAAAATGATTTGGTAAACAGAGAAGAGGTAGTAAAAGCTTTGCGGAAGATGAAAGCCGGCAAGGCAGCAGGTTTGGATGGTATTGCAGTGGAATTTATAAAAAAAGGGGGTGACTGTATTGTTGACTGGTTGGTAAGGTTATTTAATGTATGTATGACTCATGGTGAGGTGCCTGAGGATTGGCGGAATGCGTGCATAGTGCCATTGTACAAAGGCAAAGGGGATAAGAGTGAGTGCTCAAATTACAGAGGTATAAGTTTGTTGAGTATTCCTGGTAAATTATATGGGAGGGTATTGATTGAGAGGGTGAAGGCATGTACAAAGCATCAGATTGGGGAAGAGCAGTGTGGTTTCAGAAGTGGTAGAGGATGTGTGGATCAGGTGTTTGCTTTGAAGAATGTATGTGAGAAATACTTAGAAAAGCAAATGGATTTGTATGTAGCATTTATGGATCTGGAGAAGGCATATGATAGAGTTGATAGAGATGCTCTGTGGAAGGTATTAAGAATATATGGTGTGGGAGGCAAGTTGTTAGAAGCAGTGAAAAGTTTTTATCGAGGATGTAAGGCATGTGTACGTGTAGGAAGAGAGGAAAGTGATTGGTTCTCAGTGAATGTAGGTTTGCGGCAGGGGTGTGTGATGTCTCCATGGTTGTTTAATTTGTTTATGGATGGGGTTGTTAGGGAGGTAAATGCAAGAGTCTTGGAAAGAGGGGCAAGTATGAAGTCTGTTGGGGATGAGAGAGCTTGAGAAGTGAGTCAGTTGTTGTTCGCTGATGATACAGCGCTGGTGGCGGATTCATGTGAGAAACTGCAGAAGCTGGTGACGGAGTTTGGTAAAGTGTGTGGAAGAAGAAAGTTAAGAGTAAATGTGAATAAGAGCAAGGTTATTAGGTACAGTAGGGTTGAGGGTCAAGTCAATTGGGAGGTGAGTTTGAATGGAGAAAAACTGGAGGAAGTGAAGTGTTTTAGATATCTGGGAGTGGATCTGTCAGCGGATGGAACCATGGAAGCGGAAGTGGATCATAGGGTGGGGGAGGGGGCAAAAATTTTGGGAGCCTTGAAAAATGTGTGGAAGTCGAGAACATTATCCCGGAAAGCAAAAATGGGTATGTTTGAAGGAATAGTGGTTCCAACAATGTTGTATGGTTGCGAGGCGTGGGCTATGGATAGAGTTGTGCGCAGGAGGATGGATGTGCTGGAAATGAGATGTTTGAGGACAATGTGTGGTGTGAGGTGGTTTGATCGAGTAAGTAACGTAAGGGTAAGAGAGATGTGTGGAAATAAAAAGAGCGTGGTTGAGAGAGCAGAAGAGGGTGTTTTGAAGTGGTTTGGGCACATGGAGAGAATGAGTGAGGAAAGATTGACCAAGAGGATATATGTGTCGGAGGTGGAGGGAACGAGGAGAAGAGGGAGACCAAATTGGAGGTGGAAAGATGGAGTGAAAAGGATTTTGTGTGATCGGGGCCTGAACATGCAGGAGGGTGAAAGGAGGGCAAGGAATAGAGTGAATTGGAGCGATGTGGTATACAGGGGTTGACGTGCTGTCAGTGGATTGAATCAAGGCATGTGAAGCGTCCGGGGTAAACCATGGAAAGCTGTGTAGGTATGTATATTTGCGTGTGTGGACGTATGTATGTACATGTGTATGGGGGGGGTTGGGCCATTTCTTTCGTCTGTTTCCTTGCGCTACCTCGCAAACGCGGGAGACAGCGACGAGGTATAAAAAAAAAAAAAAAAAAAAAAATATATATATATATATATATATATATATATATATATATATATATATATCTCCTCCCCTCCCATTTTTTTTTTAAATTCTCCATAAGAAGGAACAGAGAAGGGGGCCATGTGAGGATATTCCCTCAAAGGCCCAGTCCTCTGTTCTTAACGCTACCTCGCTAATGCGGGAAATGGCGAATAGGATAAATATATAATATATATAATATATATATATATATATATATATTATATATATATATATATATATATATATAATATATATATATATATAATATATATATATATATATATATATATATATATATATATATATATATATATATATAGTGCCATCCATACTCAGGTCTCCCTGTTTTACCCCTACCTCTCCACCACACCCAATTCGCACCGCCTTCACACACACAAATAAATAAATAAATAAACTAAATAAATTAGTTACTTGAGGCATCCAATAGTTGCATGATCATGAAAAGCTGCAACAAAGGGAAGGGCTCTTTTGAGGTACGTATAATTACGGGAATTTGAAATTCAAATTAAGGAAATCTCGGCCATGATCATATGCGCCACATCTTTATGGCCTACATTATGTATATATATATATATATATATATATATATATATATATATATATATATATATATTATATATATATATATATTATATATACACACACTGGGATATAAACTAAAAAAACCTATCGACATTAACTTTTTTCGTTAACTAGACATCAATATTTTACATTTACACACTTGACACCGAGGATGGGTGATTGTAAACTGGTGATTGTAAACTGTGTCCTTTGATTTACATGACTGATTTGTCCTTTGTATATATTTACCTGCTTTCCCTTCATACAACCTGATTGGCACTGGATATTCTCATTAGCCTTGTAGGAGAAGTGCGCACGCCCACGTAAGACTACGAATAATAATAATTATATATATATATATATATATATATATTATATATATATATATATATATATATATATATATATATATATATTACACCTTATACCCTCCTATTTATTAATGGAACTATTTTTCACATCTTATACCTTTCTATTTATCACTAGAACTATTTTTACACCTTATACCCTCCTATTTATTACTGGGACTATTTTTTTACAGCTTATATCCTCCTATTTATTACTGGGACTATTTTTTTTAAAACCTATACCCTCCTATTTATTAATGGAACTATTTTTCACACCTTATACCTTTCTATTTATCACTGGAACTATTTTTTACACCTGATACCCTCCTATTTATTAGTGGGACTATTTTTTTTACAGCTTATACCCTCCTATTTATTACTGGGACTATTTCATTTACGACTTATACCCTCCTATTTATTACTGGGACTATTTTTTTTTACAACTTATACCCTCCTATTTATTACTGGGACTATTTTTTTTTACAACTTATACCCTCCTATTTATTAATGGAACTATTTTTCACACCTTATACCTTTCTATTTATCACTAGAACTATTTTTTACACCTTATACCCTCCTATTTATTACTGGGACTATTTTTTTACAACTCATACCCTCCTATTTATTACTGGGACTATTTCATTTACGACTTATACCCTCCTATTTATTACTGGAACTATTTTTTTACAACTTATACCCTCCTATTTATTAATGGAACTATTTTTCACACCTTATACCTTTCTATTTATCACTAGAACTATTTTTTACACCTTATACCCTCCTATTTATTACTGGGACTATTTATTTACAACTTATACCCTCCTATTTATTACTGGGACTATTTCATTTACGACTTATACCCTCCTATTTATTACTGGGACTATTTTTTTACAACTTATACCCTCCTATTTATTACTGGGACTATTTCATTTACGACTTATACCCTCCTATTTATTACTGGGACTATTTTTTACAACTTATACCCTCCTATTTATTACTGGGACTATTTTTTTACAACTTATACCCTCCTAATTATTACTGGGACTATATTTTTTACAACTTATACCCTCCTATTTATTACTGGGACTATGTTTTTTACAACTTATACCCTCCTATTTATTACTGGGACTATTTTTTTTTACAACTTATACCCTCCTATTTACTATTGGAAGTATTTTTTCACGACTTATACCTTTCTATTTATCACTAGAACTATTTTTACACCTTATACCCTCCTATTTACTATTGGAAGTATTTTTTCACGACTTATACCTTTCTATTTATCACTAGAACTATTTTTACACCTTATACCCTCCTATTTATTACTGGGACTATTTTTTTACAGCTTATACCCTCCTATTTATTACTGGGACTATTTTTTTTTACAACTTATACCCTCCTATTTATTACAGGGACTATCTTTTTACAACTTATACCCTCCTATTTATTACAGGGACTATTTTTTTTTACAACTTATACCCTCCTATTTATTACAGGGACTATTTTTTTTTTACAACTTATACCCTCCTATTTATTACTGGGACTATATTTTTTACAACTTATACCCTCCTATTTATTACAGGGACTATTTTTTTTTTACAACTTATACCCTCCTATTTATTAATGGAACTATTTTTCACACCTTATACCTTTCTATTTATCACTAGAACTATTTTTACAACTTATACCCTCCTATTTATTGCTGGAAGTATTTTTTCACGACTTATACCCTCCTATTTATAATTGGTACAACCTCCATGCATCTTTTAAAACCCATATCATTATTTTTCTCGTGAATGCTATTTTTTTCTTCTTCTTTAAGAGAATCATTGTTTTTGGTGTGTTTTATACAGGACAACCTCGACTTGTTTTCACAAAAGCAGAGCGGCAGCTGCATTTTACCTCAGAATCTAACCCCACACCACACCACCATCCACTCCGTATAGGACATTCTAATACCCCTCTTCCATGTCATCCACCACCCAACCACTTCGTAGTTCCCCACCATCCATCTGCACCACCCACCCACCCACACCTCCCATTCTCTGTCTCAAAGTCCTTTACGCCAATGGTGCGTTTAATACCAACTCGAAGCGCTTAAACTCGCCAATTTCCCGTGACCTGTGATAAACTGGCTTACCGAAAATGAGACAAACTTAACCAATTAGAAATATTCTCGCTGTCCAGTGATTTTATAGAAAACGAGAGCTGGGGAATAGGAGTGTAGCCAATATTAATCTATGTCACGCCAATTTTTTCAAGGTCTGGTCCACACCAGACGTCCACACTAATGGCATCACACGTATTATTATATAGTTTAATTCTAGTGTAACGATAACATTTGAAAGTTATGATACACAAGAGATATTCGTTTCCAAATATCCGTGCCGTAATACTTATAATCCTCGTCTTCGTTAATATATATATATATATATATATATATATATATATATATATATATATATATATATATATATATATATATATATATATATATTGGAAAGGATCGTTTTTAATTTTCCAAAAGAAGGAACAGAGAAGAGGGCCAAGTGAGGATATTCCCTCAAAGGCCCAGTCCTCTGTTCATAACGCTACCTCGCTAACGCGGGAAATGGCGAATACTATGAAAAAAAGATATTCTATATTCATATATATATATATATATATATATATATATATATATATATATATATATATATATATATATATATATTTTTTTTTTTTTTTTTTAAACCACTCGCCATTTCCCGCATTAGCGAGGTAGCGCTAAGAACAGAGGACTGGGCCTTTTTTGGAATATCCTCACCTGGCCCCCCTCTGTTCCTTCTTTTGGAAAATTTAAAAAAAGAAAAGAGAGGGGAGGAATTCCAGCCCCCCGCTCCCTCCCCTTTTAGTCGCCTTCTACGACACGCAGGGAATACGTGGGAAGTATTCTTAATCCCCTATCCCCAGGGATAATATATATATATATATATATATATATATATATATGAATATCCGTAATTGTAAACTGAAAATTAGATATTTTTTCCTCCACAAGCAGAGAAAGTAATGTCCAATTTGATTGAAAAACATATCAGAGACGTTTTCGCTGACCAGTTTTTACGTCTATGGGCATAAATAATTCTATTTTGATACAGTCTTCCTCATTTTGGGTAGTCAGTTTTGTGGTGCCTGCTATCTTAACCATCAGACCCCAACCCGACATATCATATCATACCCCATATACCATATCAGAACCCAACCCGATATATCATACCCCCATCCATCATATACCATATCAGAACCCAACGCGATATATCATACCCCCATCCATCATATACCATATCAGACCCCAACCCGACATATCATATCATACCCCCATCCATCATATACCATTTCAGAACCCAACCCAATATATCATACCCCATTTCAGAACCCAACGCGATATATCATACCCCCATCCATCATATACCATTTCAAAACCCAACCCGATATATCATATCCCCATCCATCATATACCATTTCAGAACCCAACCCGATATATCATACCCACCATCATATACCATTTCAGAACCCAACCCAATATATCATACCCCCATCCACCATACACCATATCAGAACCCAACCCATTACACATACCCCATCCATCATATACCATATCAGAACCCAACCCAATATATCATACCCCCATCCATCATATACCATATCAGAACCCAACCCGATATATCATACCCCCATCCATCATATACCATATCAGAACCCAACCCGATATATCATACCCCCATCCATCATATACCATATCAGAACCCAACCCAATATATCATACCCCCATCCATCATATACCATATCAGAACCCAACCCGATATATCATACCCCCATCCATCATATACCATATCAGAACCCAACCCGATATATCATACCCCATCCATCATATACCATATCAGAACCCAACCCGATATATCATACCCCCATCCATCATATACCATATCAGAACACAACCCGATATATCATACCCCCATCCATCATATACCATATCAGAACCCAACCCGATATATCATACCCCCATCCATCATATACCATTTCAGAACCCAACCCGATGTATCATACCCCCATCCATCATATACCATATCAGAACCCAACCCATCATACATACTCCAATGCATCATATACCACCTCTCAAGTATACCTTCCACAAACCTTTTTTATTTTTTTTAAATTCACATCATTTTTTTCCCTTCTTGCCCTTCAGTTATGAAACACCCTAAGTGTTGCTATCATATCCCCTGCCTTTCTCTTCCCCCACAACCCCACAACCAGAACATATAAACAAAAAAGTAATTGTTCACATATTTTCAGTACATATTTGTATTTAAATCTATCCACCCAAAACCCAGTCGTTACAATCTATCCTCCTTTGAGAATTCTTAACCTGAGACAGCACGAGATGGGGCCCCAACAACATGTAATTAACATAGATGAGACTATTCTATTTTTATGGGGGGAAGGGGGCATTATTTCCTCATTTTGGGAGGGGAAGGGGGCATTATT
The DNA here is from genome assembly GCF_036320965.1 of Panulirus ornatus. Classification (NCBI taxonomy): domain Eukaryota; kingdom Metazoa; phylum Arthropoda; class Malacostraca; order Decapoda; family Palinuridae; genus Panulirus; species Panulirus ornatus. The sequence goes on along the minus strand of NC_092240.1, from coordinate 50,965,529 downwards.
TCCTCATTTTGGGAGGGGAAGGGGGCATTATTTCCTCATTTTGGGAGGGGAAGGGGGCATTATTTCCTCATTTTGGGAGGGAAGGGGGCATTATTTCCTCATTTTGGGAGGGAAGGGGGCATTATTTCCTCATTTTGGGAGGGGAGGGGGCATTATTTCCTCATTTTGGGAGGGGAAGGGGCATTATTTCCTCATTTTGGGAGGGGAAGGGGGCATTATTTCCTCATTTTGGGAGGGGAAGGGGGCATTATTTCCTCATTTTGGGAGGGAAGGGGGCATTATTTCCTCATTTTGGGAGGGAAGGGGGTATTATTTCCTCATTTTGGGAGGGGAAGGGGGCATTATTTCCTCATTTTGGGAGGGAAGGGGGCATTATTTCCTCATTTTGGGAGGGAAGGGGGCATTATTTCCTCATTTTGGGAGGGGAAGGGGGCATTATTTCCTCATTTTGGGAGGGGAAGGGAGGCATTATTTCCTCATTTTGGGAGGGGAGGAGGGGCATTATTTCCTCATTTTGGGAGGGGAGGAGGGGCATTATTTCCTCATTTTGGGAGGGAAGGGGGCATTATTTCCTCATTTTGGGAGGGGAAGGGAGGCATTATTTCCTCATTTTGGGAGGGAAGGGGGCATTATTTCCTCATTTTGGGAGGGGAATAGGGGCATTATTTCCTCATTTTGGGAGGGGAATAGGGGCATTATTTCCTCATTTTGGGAGGGGAATAGGGGCATTATTTCCTCATCCGTTAGTAAATATGAACTTTTCAATTTGCATGCAGGCATACTTAGAATACCTAGACTTCCTGAGAAAGAAGGAGGAGGTAAGCACTGCTGCTCCACGGAGGAGGTTCGACGCTGTGTGTTGGCGAGGCTTTGGAGGAAGGGGGGATGCGCGCGCGCGTGTGTGTGTGTGCGCACGCGCAGGCTTGGGGGCGGCGGGGGAGAGGCAGTGCGTGTGTATGAGTGTGCGCGCGCAAGCAAGCAAACACCTGCCTATGCCAACCGCCACACTGATACTAATCCCAGCTAATAACTACTAGGGTTGTACACGCTTCTTCATTTAAGCCTGTAACTTAAGGAGGAACACCACGACAGATCCCAGGGGGCTTTATAACCCCCTATGACGCTCGGTAAAGGGCACCGACCTACCCTAACTCCCCCATGACGCTCAGTAAAGGGCACCGACCTAACCTAACTCCCCCATGACGCTCAGTAAAGGGAACCGACCTAACCTAACTCCCCCATGACGCTCGGTAAAGGGCACCGACCTAACCTAACTCCCCCATCACGCTCGGTAAAGGGCACCGACCTAACCTAACTCCCCCATGACGCTCAGTAAAGGGCACCGACCTAACCTAACTCCCCCATGACGCTCGGTAAAGGCCACCGACATAACCTAACTCCCCTATGACGCTCGGTAAAGGGCACCGACCTACCCTAACTCCCCCATGACGCTCGGTAAAGGGCACCGACATAGCCTGACTCCCCCTCCATGACGCTCGGTAAAGGGCACCGACCTACCCTAACTCCCCCATGACACTCGGTAAGGGGCACCGACCTACCCCTAACTCCCCCATGACGCTCGGTAAAGGGCACCGACCTACCCTAACTCCCCCATGACGCTCGGTAAAGGGCACTGACATAACCTAACTCCCCCATCACGCTCGGTAAAGGGCACCGACCTAACCTAACTCCCCCATGACTCTCGGTAAAGGGCACCGACCTAACCTATCCCCCATGACGCTCGGTAAGTGGCACCGACCTAACCTAACTCCCCCATGACGCTCGGTAAAGGGCACCGACCTACCCTAACTCCCCCATCACGCTCGGTAAAGGGCACCAACCTAACCTAACTCCCCCATGACGCTCGGTAAAGGGCACTGACATAACCTAACTCCCCCATGACGCTCGGTAAAGGGCACCGACCTAACCAAACTCCCCCATGACGCTCGGTAAAGGGCACTGACATAACCAAACTCCCCCATGACGCTCGGTAAAGGGCACCGACCTAACCTAAACACCCCCTATGAGGCTCAGTAAAGGGCACCGACCTAACCTAACTCCCCCATGACGCTCGGTAAAGGGCACTGACATAACCTAACTCTCCCATGACGCTCGGTAAAGGGCATCGACCTAACCTATCCCCCCATGACGCTCGGTAAAGGGCACCGACCTAACCTATCCCCCCCATGACGCTCGGTAAAGGGCACCGACCTACCCTAACTCCCCCATGACGCTCGGTAAAGGGTACTGACATAACCTAACTCCCCCATGACGCTCGGTAAAGGGCACTGACATAATCTAACTCTCCCATGACGCTCGGTAAAGGGCATCGACCTAACCTAACTCCCCCATGACGCTCGGTAAAGGGCACTGACATAACCTAACCTATCCCCCATGACGCTCGGTAAAGGGCACCGACCTAACCTAACCACCCCCTATGAGGCTCGGTAAAGGGCACCGACCGCCCGCCCCGATGTCTGAGGGGCGTCTCAAAAAAGGTAAACAAACCCCAGAGCGCAGGCGCGGGGGAGAGCGTCCCGTTCCTTACCTACCATTCAGCATATGCTCACATACCACCACGCCATGAGCCTACACGCATGCATACCTGTTATCATGCAGTGTTCCTGGGTGCATGTCCATGGCATGGCAATTTGAAACATCTGCTGAAATAAAAGGTAATTACACGGATCCTCGGAGCTTTCGCGAATAGGAAGGACAAATATTTGAGGACCTTTTCCTACAAAGCTACGCACTAACTCACTCTCCTAGACACAATGGCAACACCTACAAATTATTGGAAAATAAACAGCGGTACATTCTTGCCCCTATGAATGAACCAGTCAAATTACTCTTCTGAAATGATCTTTGGGGCGTTTTGTTATTGCTGAATGCATGATACCATTTGATGGTATATATATATTGGAAAGGATCACAATTTTGCGCGTGATCAAGATATTCTATGAGTCCACGGGGGAAAATGAAACACGAAAAGTTCCCAAGTGCACTTTCGTGTAATAATCACATCATCATCAGGGGAGACACAAGAGAGAAATATAACAGTTGATATACATCGAAGAGACGAAGCTAGGAGGCCATTTGGTAAACATGTGATTGTCCAAAACATGTTTACCAAATGGCGTCCTAGCTTCGTCTCGTCGATGTATATCAAGTGACTGTTATATTTCTCTCTTGTGTCTCCCCTGATGATGTGATTATTTCACGAAAGTGCACTTGGGAACTTTTCGTGTTTCATTTTCCCCCGTGGACTCATAGGAATATCTTGATCACGCGCAAAATTGTGATCCTTTCCAATATATATATATATATATATATATATATATATATATATATATATATATATATATATATAAATTCAAAGCATTCCACGAACACATGAAATAACATCTACAAAACACAGAATAAATGCCGTAAAAAATTTGAACATTGTACACATTGAATGTGGATGGTACAATCTACACGCAGTCAGTGTGCAAGTGTACTTACTGTACTCCTTCAGTATGTACAAGCTGTACTTTCTACTGTACTCCCTAGTATGTACAAGTAGTACTAGTATGTACAAGTAGTACTTCACAGTCAGAGATACAGACGAAAATCTTGAACACTGGACAGAAAACGGAAGCAGCTCTGGTCCATTACATGAAGACGCGTTGTTATGTCTCAATTAGAACTTATGAACTGTTTTTTAGTGGCAGCTTTTTTTCCTACTGATTAACCCCTTGAGAAAGACGGCACGACCTCTGAGTACGACGGCACGACCTCTGAGCACGACGGCACGACCCCTTGAAAGCACGACGGCACGACCCCTTTGAATACGACCCCTTGCCAAAAGGTAGAACCCAGGCGCCCTTTCAAACAACCAGTCCCATCACACAAGGGTCGTACTGTCGTGCTCTAGGGTCGTCCTGTCGTGCTTAAAGGTCGTGCTCGGGGGGTCGTACCGCCGTGCTCGAAAAGGTTTAACACCTCACGACAGGTAAGTGTGTCTGAGGAAGAGACAGAGAGGGAGAAAGAAACCAACATAGCAGCATGAGAGAGATGCAAAATATACCTAACCCCCAAGCTTCACTTTCAGGGTTGGAGTTGGCGGTGGCACTGATCTTTTAACATGATTCTCACAAACGTTTATTTTACGCATTCACAAACGTTTATTTTACGCATTCACAAACGTTTTTTTACGCATTCACAAACGTTTTTTTACGCATTCACAAAAACGTTTTTTTACGCATTCACAAACTTTTTTTTTACGCATTCACAAACGTTTTTTACGCATTCATAAACATTTTTTTACGCATTCACAAACGTTTATTTTACGCATTCACAAACTTTTTTACGCATTCACAAACGTTTTTTACGCATTCACAAACGTTTTTTTTTAGCATTCACAAACGTTTTTTTACGCATTCACAAACGTTTTTTTACGCATTCACAAACATTATTTTTTTACGCATTCACAAACATTTTTACGCAATCACAAACGTTTTTTTACGCATTCACAAACGTTTTTTACGCATTCACAAACTTTTTTTTCTTTACGCATTCACAAACGTTTTTTTTTTTCTTTAAGTATGCTTGAAAACGACTTGCAGCTGTTTAAACACACACACACACACACACACAACACATATATACGCTGCTAATATCTTGTGTTAATTAATTTTGAGTGAAGAGAGAAGAGAATAAAAACGACAATAATACATCTGATATTAACAGTTTTCAAATCTTAACCAAAACGTTTTTTTTCCTAAGCACTAAAATAGATGGTTTATGAAGCGTACGTAGCTCATGTTAGAGGCTTCTTCTAAATAGGAGATTAGTAAATACACAAAAATATTCTACACTTGTAGGCAGAGAGAGAATGATAAAAGATAGGGATGGAGCGAACCTCACTTGTGGTGTGTCTGTGGGTGTTTACATGAGTCAGAAATGATCCATGAGTAACTGAATCTTGTGCAGCCAAGGGGGTGTTGGAAATGCAGAGAGAGAGAGAGAGAGAGAGGAGAAACCCCACACAATATGAACAGCTGTGCCTATCAGAAAAGGTGGGACAAACAGATGACCTGTTTATTATTAATGATGTTTACATTGGTGGAGGTGGGTCTGTTTACACAGCAATCTGTACGAGGTATTGGATGGGTTCGATGTTGTGGTGGCGCTGTAATGCACCTTAGGGGAAGTGGGATATCAGGAAGTCGTGAGGTGACGGAGGCGAGGAGTGGTGGGGTAGCTTCTCGAAAGTGTAATGATGAGGTTCCATGAGATGGTTGGAGAGAAGGGGTTAAAAGTGTGTTAAGTGTCTGAGCAAATGAGTTTTTTTGAAGAGGGACTGAGGGTGATGAAGAAGGCCTACGCCAGCACCTTTTCTAAGACTCCCTGTTGTGTGGTGGGTCAAGGAGGAAGACATGGCAAAGGGAGGTAGAGGTGAGGCTGGTGGAGAAAGAAGTGTGTAAATGCCAGAGACCAAGGGTACGAGAGGACGTTAGCTGGAACCCACAACTTTCCTTCCCTAGAGCCATGCCCTCCTTCATTTGCTTCATGATTATCTTTTCCCGGGGTTTCGAACACTCTCTCACATACCTTATACCTACATCCCAAAGCTCTTTGCTTTCTGACATCTTAAATTGAACTTATCTCCTCTTTTCTAAATTTTCTTTACTCTTTGCACCCAAAGGTACCTGTCTGTTCTCACGCCTTCACAGTAGATTCCAGAGAACCTTCTAAGTGGATGCATAGGTGTGAGGGAGGGAGTATATATGTGTTTGTATATGTGTGTATGTATATGTGTAAGTGGGTAAGTACGTTTGTATGTGTGTGTGCCAGCAAGCACATATGTCTATATCTTAGATGGTCAGGTATGTTCGTACGTGTGTGTGTGTGTGTGTGTGTGTGTGTGTTAGCAAGCACATACGTGACTATATCTATGATACACATATAATCAAAGAGATTAACATATCTCCCTAAACAATGAACGTAACAAAAAGACTCTCCAGTTCAGGTCATTATAAAGGTAGGCTCATATGCACACACACACACACACACACACACACACCTGAACTAGCCCACTTCAGAAAAACGGTACGACCTCCCCCTCGAGCACGACGGTACGACCTCCCCCTCGAGCACGACCGTACGACCTCCCCCTCTCGAGCACGACGGCACGGCCCTTAAAGGACCATACCGCCGTGTTCGGAGAGATGGGGGTGGGCGACTGGGGGATCGAGCCATCGTTCTCAAGGTCACTGTAGGTCAGGCCAACGTCGCCGGGCCCCCCCTTACTTGACCCCTTGACCCGCTCTTGACCCCAGGAGGCCAACGGCCCTAAGAGGAACTGGCCCGGCATCTTCATCTCCCTGGGCATCATCGCCTTCGTCCTTTTGATGATCACAATCGCGACCTTCATCGTGGGCGAGCCCCCGCCGGCCTTCTACGGACGCCGGCTGGTCATCACCGACTTGCAGGACCCCCAGCTCATCGCCTCGCCCATGGGCACGCAGTGGGTCTCAGGTGAGTGGAGCGGGAGGGCGAGCGAGCAGCGCTCCACACCTCCCTCTCTCTTGGGTGAGTACAAGCGCGAGACATCCCATCCACATACGCGCGCGCGTCACTCTTGTGTGTGTGTGTATTATAGACGGCCTGCCTCATCCAAACTGGGTGAGTATACTGAGTATATAACTGGCATATGGACATATACATATATACATATATATATATATATATATATATACATCTGTGTATATATGCGACGTGCAGGGAGCCAGGTGGCCTACCTGTCAGAGGGTGAGGGGATTCGACTGCTGGACACCGCCTCCCACGTCAACATCACCCTCGTCACCAACATAGCCATGGTCAGTGTATACATGTCACGTCATCATCATCACTCACTCACTCACTCTCCCCTCACCCTCTCATTTATACTACTCCATCTCATCTACCCCCCCTCTCCCATCTCTATCTATCCCCCCTCTCCTCTCATCTCTATCTATCCCCCCCTCTCCCATCTTCTATCTATCCCCCCCTCTCCCATCTTCTATCTATCCCCCCCTCTCCCATCTTCTATCTATCCCCCCTCTCCCATCTTCTATCTATCCCCCCTCTCTCCATCTTCTATCTATCCCCCCTCTCCCATCTTCTATCTATCCCCCCCTCTCTCCCATCTTCTATCTATCTCCCCCCTCTCCCATCTTCTATCTATCCCCCCTCTCCCATCTTCTATCTACCCCTCTCCCATTTTCTATCTACCCCCCTCTCCCATCTTCTATCTACCCCCCTCTCCCATCTTCTATCTACCCCCCCTCTCCCATCTCTATCTACCCCCTCTCCTCTCATCCCCTCCTCCTATCTACCCCCTCTCCCATCCTCTATCTATCCCCCCTTCCCATCCTCTATCTACCCCCTCTCTCCATCCTCTATCTATCCCCCCTCTCCCATCCTTCTATCTATCCCCACCCCTCTCCCATCCTCTATCTACCCCCCTCTCTCCCATCTCCTCTATCTATCCCCCCTCTCCATCTCTATCTACCCCCCTCTCCCATCTCTATCTACCCCCTCCTTCCCATCTCTCTATCTACCCCCCCTCTCCCATCCTCTATCTACCCCCCTCTCCCATCCTCTATCTACCCCCCCTCTCCCATCCTCTATCTACCCCCTCTCCCATCCTCTATCTCCCCCCCGTCCCATCCTCTTCCACTGATAACCCTTCTCCTCTCACAACACATTTGCATACTTCACGTGGCATATTAATGCTGCAGGCACGCCACGCTCGTCCGAGGCCGCATGTACCTGGTTCTCTCTCTCTCTCTCTCTCTCTCTCTCTCTCTCTCTCTCTCTCTCTCTCTCTCTCTCTCATCACCCATCTCAGAAACATCTCAATACATAACGAATCAATGCCATTATAATGTCTGATTATGGTATAATTGAGAGAATCTTTCCCCCCGTTCATAACACGTGGTGTCTCTTTCCCCCCATCCGTTCATAACACGTGGTCTTTCCCTCGTTCGTTCACGACACGTGGTGGTGGTGATCGTCGTCGTGGCGTCGCGCGCATGCGCACGTGGCTGGACGCAGCACCAGACCGGGGCGGCCGAGTTCTCCGTCTCGCCCAACCAGCGTTACGTCCTGCTCGTCCATGACGTCATCAAGGTGAGCGCCAACCCCTACTGGACCCCCCCCCACCCACCCCTCTCCTCCTCCCTCCTCCCCTCTCCTCCACCCTCCTCCTCCTCCTCCTCCTCCACCCCCTCCTCCTCCTCCTCCTCCTCCTCCTCCTTCTTCCTCCCCCCTCATCACCACTCCCTTCCCCCCCTCCCCTATGGCAGAGACGCCTCCCATCACAATGAAAAAAAAAAAAATATATATATATATATATATATATATATATATAATATATATATAATATATATATATATATATATATATATGATCATTCAAATCAATCAATGTCAATACCTTAAAAAAAAATCAGTAAATTTTTACCTTTTAAAAACATAAAAATTTAATTTGAAAAAAATCTAAAATTTTAATATTTTTAAAAAAAATCAATAACTTTCATTACCTTTCAAAAGAATGATCAAATTTCATTAACTTTAAGAGAAATCAATTAATTTCATTACCTTTCAAAAAATCACTAAATTTCATTATCTTTCAAAAAATCAATGTTTTTTTTACCTTTCAAAATGAAAATCATCAAATTTCATTACCTTTCAAAACATGAATTTCATTACTTTTAAAAAAGATTCAATAAATTTCATTGCCTTTCAAAAAATCAATAAATTTCATTACCTTTCCCAGAAGAAATCAATTAATTTCACAACCTTTCAAAAAAATAAATAAAATTCATATACTTTCAAAAATCAATAAATTTCATAACTTTTCAAAAAGTCAATAAATTTCATAACCTTTCAAAAAATCGATAAAATTCATAAACTTACAAAAAATCCATAAATTTCATAACTTTTCTAGAAATCAACAAATTTCATAATCTTTCGAAAAAAAAAAAAATAGAATTAATAATAAAAAAAAATTAATAAATTTCATCACCTTTCAAAAAATCCATAAATTTTATTATCTTTCAAATCCAATAGAGTGGGAGTTCTTACTTATTTTCTTATTACTTATTTTCTTATTTACTTATTACTTATTTACTTTTACTTATTACTTATTTACTTATTACTTATTTTGCCTTGAGGCAGGTAGACCGTGTGCGTACACTCGTAAAAAGTTAAAAAAATGTTCAAAGACTTGTCATTTAAAATCAAACCTCACAGTTGATGTGTGAGCTCGTCCATTGTGAATATCAACTGATCTACCTCCCGTCAATTTGAAACTCTCTAACCTTGTCTATCATATGGGTGTAAACAACTCTCTCTGTTTATCATATGAGTGTAAACAACTCCGTTTAGAATATGGGTGTAAACAACTCTATCATATAGGTGTAAACAACTCTATCATATGGGTGTAAACAACTCTCTCTGTCTATCATATGAGTGTCAACAACTCCGTTTAGAATATGGGTGTAAAAAAAAACTATCATATAGGTGTAAACAACTCTATCATATGGGTGTAAACAACTCTCTCTGTCTATCATATGAGTGTAAACAACTCCGTTTAGAATATGGGTGTAAATAAACTCTATCACATAGGTGTAAACAACTCTCTATCATATGGGTGTAAACAACTCTCTATCATATGGGTGTAAACAATTCTATCATATGGGCGTAAACAACACTCTATGTATCATATGGGTGTAAACTTCATTCAATAAAATTCAGGGAAGCATAATGAAATTTTTTTTCTATTTAGATGAACACTAATCGTGTAAACATAAAAATAAGAGAACATATGAGAACATCCTTAAAGAGAAATATATATATATATATATATATATATATATATATATATATATATATATATATATATATATTTTTTTTTTTTTTTTTGCTTTGTCGCTGTCTCCCGCGTTTGCGAGGTAGCGCAAGGAAACAGACGAAAGAAATATATATATATATATATATATATATATATATATATATATATATATATATATATATATATATATATATATATATATAAGGTTATGGCTGGTATGAGTTTAAGCATTAACCCCTGTCCAACAACCTACAGGCGGCTCACACGCACGCGATACAGTGTGTATGACTCACACAGAGAGCCACACCTGTTTCGTGTACATGTTTACAGTCAAGTACAAGTTTAAGATTACCTGTTTCGTGTTAATATGTTTCACAGTCAAGTGTACAAGTTTAAGATTACCTGTTTCGTGTTAATATGTTTCACAGTCAAGTGTACAAGTTTAAGATTACCTGTTTCGTGTTAATATGTTTCACAGTCAAGTGAACAAGTTTAATATTTCTTTGGTCATCACCTAATGACGTATATCAACTGACTGTTACATTTCTCTCTTGTGTCTCCCCTGATGATGATGTGATTATTACACGAAAGTGCACTTGGGAAACTTATCGTGTTTCATTTTCCCCCGTGGATTAGAAGGAAAATATATATATATATATATATATATATATATATATATATATATATATATATATATATATATATATATATATATATATATATATTATTATATATATTTATTACATCTCTCTCTCTCTCTCTCTCTCTCTCTCTCCCCTCACAGCCACTACTACCCGCTCAAGCTATGGCGCCAGGACGTGGGCCAGCCGCGCTACCAGCACGTCAGCTGGGTGGGCCGGGAGGGCGCCTCGCTCGTGCTGGTGCAGGAGGCGGACGTGTACCTCCTGCCCTCGCCCACCTCCAACCCCGTCACCCTCACCAGCGACGCCCAGCCCAACCTCCTGTACAACGGCGTCCCAGATCTCCTGTACGAAGGTACGGTACACTACAACGGCGTCCCAGACCAGGGTCAAGGTACGGTACACTACAACGGCGTCCCAAACCTCCTGTACGAAGGTACGGTACACCACAACGGCGTCCCAGACCTCCTGTACGAAGGTACGGTACACCACAACGGCGTCCCAGACCTCCTATACGAAGGTACGGTACACACAACGGCGTCCCAGACCAGGTCAGGACGGTACACTACAACGGCGTCCCAAACCTCCTGTACGAAGGTACGGTACACCACAACGGCGTCCCAGACCTCCTGTACGAAGGTACGGTACACTACAACGGCGTCCCAGACCAGGTCAAGGTACGGTACACCACAACGGCGTCCCAGACCTCCTGTACGAAGGTACGGTACACTACAACGGCGTCCCAGACCAGGGTCAAGGTACGGTACACCACAACGGCGTCCCAGACCTCCTGTACGAAGGTACGGTACACCACAACGGCGTCCCAGACCAGGGTCAAGGTACGGTACACTACAACGGCGTCCCAGACCCTGGTCAAGGTACGGTACACCACAACGGCGTCCCAGACTCCGTACGAAGGTACGGTACACCACAACGGCGTCCCAGACCAGGGTCAAGGTACGGTACACCACAACGGCGTCCCAGACCTCCTGTACGAAGGTACGGTACACCACAACGGCGTCCCAGACCAGGGTCAAGGTACGGTACACCACAACGGCGTCCCAGACCTCCTGTAGAAGGTACGGTACACTACAACGGCGTCCCAGACCAGGGTCAAGGTACGGTACACCACAACGGCGTCCCAGACCAGGGTCAAGGTACGGTACAAAGCCGGGGTATGTCGTATACTATAAGTGTGTCAGAGCAAGACAGGAAATCTTACACATTTAAAAAGGTCTTGGATTCAGCTACGGTGAGGTTATCAACCCCTCTGTCTGAGCCAGGAGAGGTACACAAACCCCTTGGAGGTGGAGGAGAGGTTCACAACCCCCTTGGAGGTGGAGGAGAGGTTCACAACCCCCTTAGAGGTGGAGGAGAGGTTCACAACCCCCTTAGAGGTGGAGGAGAGGTTCACAACCCCCTTAGAGGTGGAGGAGAGGTTCACAACCCCCTTAGAGGTGGAGGAGAGGTTCACAACCCCTTAGAGGTGGAGAGGTTCACAACCCCTTGGAGTTGGAGTGGTTCACAACCCCTTGGAGCTGGAGAGGTTCACAACCCCTTGGAGTTGGAGAGGTTCACAACCCCTTGGAGTTGGAGAGGTTCACAACCCCTTGGAGTTGGAGAGGTTCACAACCCCTTGGAGTTGGAGAGGTTCACAACCCCTTGGAGTTGGGTGGCTCACACCTGGAGTGAGAGGTTCACAACCCCTTGAGTGGAGAGGTTCACAACCCCTTGGAGTTGGAGAGGTTCACAACCCCTTGGAGCTGGAGAGGTTCACAACCCCTTGGAGCTGGAGAGGAGGTTCACAACCCCTTGGAGCTGGAGAGGAGGTTCACAACCCCTTGGAGCTGGAGAGGTTCACAACCCCTTGGAGCTGGAGAGGTTCACAACCCCTTGGAGCTGGAGAGGAGTTCACAACCCTCAAGTAAGGAGAGTCTACCCTTTGGAGGTGGTGGAGTTCACAACCCCTTGGAGCTGGAGAGGAGGTTCACAACCCATCAGAGGTAGAGGAGAGGTTCATAACCCCCCTTTGGAGGTGGTGGAGTTCACAACCCCTCTCAAAGTCTTGCACAGCATAAATGGGTTATCATCTGGCACATACCCCTCCCCCACATTGACCAACGGACCCCAAGGGGTCCTCCAGGTCTTGTACAGAATAAATGGGTTATCATCTTGCACAGACCCCTCCACCCCCCATTGACCAACGGACCCCAAGGGGTTCTCCAGGTCTCGTACAGCATAAATGGGTTATCATCTTGCACAGACCCCCCTTGACCAACGGACCTCCCTCCTCCCCCAACGGACCCCCCTTTGACCAACGGACCACCGCACCCCCCTTGACCAACGGACCCCAAGGGGTCCTCCAGGTCTCGTACAGCATAAATGGGTCATCATCTTGCACAGATCCCCCTTGACAGACCACCCCCTTGACAACGACCCCAGGTCCTCCAGGTCTGTACGCAAAATGGTTATCTGCACAATCCCCTTTGACCAACAGACTCCCACCACCTGACAACGACCCCCCTCCTTGACCAACGGACCCCAAGGGGTCCTCCAGGTCTCGTACAGCATAAATGGGTTACCATCACGCACAGAGACCCCCCCTCCAACGGACCCCCCCCAAGCAACGGACCCCAAGGGACATCATTAACGTGGTGGTGTGTGTGGTTCTGTCACGTGTTGCAGAGATCCTGGGCCAGGGGCACGCCGTGTGGCCGAGCCCGACTGGGGAGTTCCTGGCCGTGGCCTCCTTCAACGAGTCCGGGGTGAGGGAGCTGCCAGTCCTGGTGTACTCGGATAACGTCTACCCCACCGTGCACACCCTCAGGTATCCGACGGTGAGTGCAGCGGTGTCCGGCCTCACGAACCACGCACACGCACACACACATACACCCACAGCGTCATGAACCATGCACGCACCCACACACATACACACACAACCACAGCGTCATGAACCACGCACGCAGCCACACACATACACACACAACCACATCCCTCTCCCACCACACCCCACAGCGTCACGAACCACGCACGCAGCCACACACATACACACACAACCACATCCCTCTCCCACCACACCCCACAGCGTCACGAACCACGCAGCGCCACACACACACACACCGCACCCCCTCTCCACCACACCCCACAGCGTCACGAACCACGAACGCATCCACACACACACACCCACACCCCTCCCCTACAGCGTCACGCATGCACACACACACACACACACACACCCCTCTCTCCCACACCACACCCCACAGCGTCACGAACCACGCACGCACCCACACACACACACACCCTCTCCCCACCACACCCCACAAGTCTAAAACATAACCCCCACCCCCACACCCCTCCCACACACCCCACAAGTCTAAAACATAACCCTCCCACCCCCACACACCCCACAAGTCTAAAACATAACCCCCACCCCCACCCCTCTCCCACCACACCCCACAAGTCTAAAACACAACCCTCCCACACCCCCAAAACATAACCCCCCCTCCCACAGCCCCAAAACATAACCTCCCCCCCCTTCCGCCCGCTATGTACGTAGGAAGACCTGGTACACTTCGTTAATCTACCTTATCTCTTTTAACATCTGCTCACTGACCAACTGGTCACTCGGGCTTACCTCTGCTTGTTCTGGCTAGGTGTAGAACAGAAAGGGGTCCCCAGGGACACAGAGGTCATACCTCTGTGTACAGCGGCCCGGGGAAAGTTCCTGGCTAGGTGTAGAACACAAGGGTGTTCCCAGGGACACAGAAGGTCAGTATTTTCTGTGTACAGCGGCGGGGGGGAAGTTCCTAGCTAGGTGTAGAACACAAGGGGTGTTCCCAGGGACACAGAAGGTCAGTATTTTCTGTGTACAGCGGCTGGGGGGAAGTTCCTGGCTAGGTGTAGAACACAAGGGGTGTTCCCAGGGACACAGAAGGTCAGTACTTCTGTGTACAGCGGCTGGGGGGAAGTTCCTGGCTAGGTGTAGAACAGAAAGGGGTTTCCCATGGACACAGAAAGTCATTCCCTTCTTGTAAGCGCCCGGGGATCTGGCTAGGGGTAAAAAAGGTTCCATGGAGAAGTCATTCCCTCTTTACATGGAGACCACAGAGCGGCCCATCTCCTGGGCTGCTTCGTGGCTTCATGCGCCACGACTGCTGCTATCTTGCTTCAAATGTCACGGGTGATCCGAAGCATCTCGTTCCCTGGGCTGCTTCGTGATCCGTTCACTCGCCTTGATTGGTGCTATTATGCTTCGAACATTCTTAGTGATCCGAAGCGTCTCCTTCCCTGTGTTGCTTCAGTGATTCGTTCATTGCTTCGCGTGCCACGACTGGTGCTGCCAAAGTTCATTCATTTCGTGGAGTCTTACTAATGAGACTTAACCACGACTGTTCTCGGACAGATCGGGAGAAAAATATATAAAAAAACAGGGAAGAAATCTAATATGCTTCATCACGAATTAGAACCACGTTTCGCTTTCTCCTTTCCAGGTGAACACGCCGATCCCAGAGGTGACAGTGTGGCTGTATGACCTCAAGAGCAAGCAAGTGCCTCCCCCTCGGACGAGACTGGTGCCTCCAGACCCCATCACGGAGTACGTAACTCTCTTACTTCTCACAGCCCCTGTGTTTTGCACTTTTGTCTCCTCACACTACCAACATACATCCAAACAACACTAATATATATGTTGGAAAAGATCACAATTGAGCGGGTGTTCGATTCCTTCTAATCCACGTGGGGGGAAATGAACCACGATAAGTTCCCAAGTGCACTTTCGTGTCATGATCACATCATCGGGGGCGATACAAGAAACATAACAGTTGATATACAAGGAAGAGACGTAGCTAAGATGCCATTTAGTAAACAAGTCTCTTCCTTGTATATCAACGGACTGTTCTATTCCTTTTCTTGTACTCTCCCCTGATGATGTGATATTACACGAAACTGCACTTGGCAACTTACCGCGTTTCACTTCTCCCGTGGATTACAATCATCATATCTGCCTAACTTTACGAATCAGATCCAGGGCTAGACTGCTAAGCTACCGCACCCAAGAGCCACATTTAAGTACCCGAAAGTCGTACCTTCGTCGTGCTCACAGCGTCTGTTTCAAAGGGGTGGAAGGGGGAAGGTGTTAGCACATAAACATGACAGTCATTTCTCCACCTCCGTCTTCTCGTCCTCACAAACAGCATCATGGAACAGGAGAATGAAAACCAGACCTCACTTGGTAAACGTCACACACACACACACACACACACACACACACACACAACACACACTCCCTGACCCAAGGGGGTAAATCACTCCCTCTTTCCCCCCTTCTTTTTTATTATTTGCGCATCCGAAGACAATGTTCCTCATTAAGATGGAGTTAGAGGGTAAAGGAGTTGTGTATATAGTGTGAGACTCAGACGTCAGTGCACGTGTGAGCGAGCGAGCTTTGCCCTGCCCTCAAGCCTGGCAATTAAGGGGAGGTGATGGGTGGTTCCCTCTGAACGAATGGTATGTCGGAACAACCGATGCTTCGCCCAGAGTCGTAAAACTGTCAAGGGAGCTTTGTAGCGGTTTCCACACTGACTCTATTACGATAAATGTGACAGTTTTAAAACAGTAGAGTTTGTTCATTTCAAACAGCAAAGTGTGTTGATGCGCGATGGCTAAGGACATACGGCGGGGCAGAAGAAAGTGGACGGGGGTCTGCTTAGTGAATGTGACAGTTTAAAAAACAGTAAAGTTTGTTCATTCAAACAGCAAAGTGTGTTAATGCGCGAATGGCTAAGGACATACGGCGGGGCAGAAGAAAGTGGACGGGGGTCTGCTCAGTACGGATTCTAAACTGGTCTGTTTAGTAAGGATCTTTAAGAGTCGGGGATTCTCTTTCGTTCTAACCTCTTAATAAAAGTTCACCGTGCAGGCCGACTTCACCACCATCACCACCATCACTCGCAGTGCAGGAGAGGAGAGGGGGAAATGGGGTGGATAGAGTCTGAGTAAGACATCTCGTTGCTTTGCTTGCTTCTATCCTGCTCCATTCCACGCTAGCCTACCTCACCAATGCGTGGGTCTGACATCAACATTTCCTTTTTTCCCCCCTATCAGCTGTCGCTGCCGGAGGGTGTATAGGGTAGGGGGGGAAATAAGGGAGCCTTCGAACTGTTCCATCCTTAACTCACCCTCATAGATTGGGAGTTCACTTCGATAAGTTCAGAAAACAGATAACTTAAGACATGGACCAATGGGGTCTTCTACTGGCCTGCCTTCTATCCACACATGGACCAATGGGGTCTTCTACTGCCTGCCTATCCACTATTACACTCCCCACGTACCTACATCAAATCGTAACGTATATATGACTGACTTATCCCCCTGGAAAGCTGATATTCTATTTTTTAATGTCTTTTTCAAAATACGAAAGAAAAGAAATAACGTTGGCAAATACGGCTCTCTTGAACTACACATCTCTTAAGATGTGTTCCCGGCTACGACTTACGATTGATGTACCACTGTGGGGCACTATGCCCCGATTCATCCCCAATATTCATTGAGTTCCTCCCCCGAATCTAGAAACTGTATTCATTTGGGTGATTCAATACATATGGAACCATGGTTCACAGGTAGATGACAAGGCCATCAACACGTAGTCGAAGATTTTTGAACGAAGGGAATCGTGTTCTTCCAGTTGGCCTTTTTTTTGAGATGTATTTGGCCCCCCTGAGCACGACAGAACGACCCTTGAGCACGACCCAGAACGACCCTTGAGCAGGAGAGTGTGACCCTTGAGCACGACAGTCCAACCCTTGACCAACACAGTACGACCCTTGAGCACGACAACATGACCTTGAGCGCGACGGTGCGTTCTTGAGTTCGAAGGTACGCTCTCGAGTTCGAAGGTGCACTCTTGAGTTCGAAGGTACGCTCTTGAGTTCGAAGGTACGCTCTTGAGTTCGAAGGTACGCTCTCGAGTTCGAAGGTTCGTTCTTGAGTTCGAAGTACGCTCTCGAGTTCGAAGGTACGCTCTCGAGTTCGAAGGTACGTTCTTGAGTTCGAAGGTATGCTCTCGAGTTCGAAGGCACCAGACCCTTGGGAATAGCTAAGGCACGTCTCCATATCCATTTCTTCCTCGAAAATAGTCCCCAGGTACCATTCCCATCGCCCACGCCTGATGTTGACTTAGACCATTCCCATTGCCCACGCCTGATGTTGACTTAGACCATTCCCATTGCCCACGCCTGATGTTGACTTAGACCATTCCCATTGCCCACGCCTGATGTTGACTTAGACCATTCACATTGCCCACGCCTGATGTTGACTTAGACCATTCACATTGCCCACGCCTGATGTTGACTTAGACCATTCACATTGCCCACGCCTGATGTTGACTTAGACCATTCACATTGCCCACGCCTGATGTTGACTTAGACCATTCACATCGCTCACGCCTGATGTTGACTTAGCTTAAGCCTTGAAGCCCCCATCTTCTGTCATGAATACAACCTCCCACTTCGGTCTCCAAGCATGAGGGACATCAACACATGTGAATCTCCTCTTGTGAGGCCTTCAACACGTGTGAATCACCTCTTTTGAGGGCCTTCAACAAATGTGAATCTCACATCAACACAACCTCTCTTCTTCAGACCCTCTCAGTGGGTCGGCTCTGATCTGAGGCCCTTCGGTACGTTCTGCCTCCATCATTCCAACATCAACACTGCTTTCCCTGATTCGGTCCTTGAACTCAAGAGTACTTTTTCCCCTATGCCCTGCCGGGGTTCGAACACGGCATCTTTGAACCTAAGACGAACATAGACTATAACATTTCTCCTCTGTCTGTGTCTCACATAATGGTGAAGAACATGTTCTCTTTTTCTTCCTCTGACGAGTATATCATCATCATCAGCTGCCAACATGTTACGGATTGAGTTCATCCATCGTTTATGGTGGCCAATGAACGTGAGTTCTTTGAAACATAACAAAAAAATGTGGTGTGAGGGACCTTACCAAGCGAATATATACCCCTTAACCAAATCAACCAAGCCTTCCAGGTAGGTATATACCCACTTCCCCTGACCTTACCAAGTGAATATACATCCCTCCAAATCTCCCTCTCCTTCTAGGCAGGTATATACCCACTTCCCCTGACCTTACCAAGTGAATATACATCCCTCCAAATCTCCCTCGCCTTCCAGGTAGGTATATACTCACTTCCCCTGACCTTACCAAGTGAATATACATCCCTCCAAATCTCCCTCGCCTTCCAGGTAGGTATATACTCACTTCCTCTGACCTTACCAAGTGAATATACATCCCTCCAAATCTCCCTCTCCTTCTAGGTAGGTATATACCCACTTCCCCTGACCTTACCAAGTGAATATACATCCCTCCAAATCTCCCTCGCCTTCCAGGCAGGTATATACTCACTTCCCCTGACCTTACCAAGTGATATACATCCCTACCCAAACACCTCGCCTTCCAGACAGGTGTATACTCACTTCCCCTGACCTTACCAAGTGAATATACATCCCCCATCCAAATCACCTCGTCTTCCAGGCAGGTATATATACATCCACTTCCCCTGCAGAGGTCGTCTCCTGGGACTACGAAGGAGGAACGGGTGACCCTCCCCTGCCACCAGGCCAATCACACAGTCTCATGCCTCCAATGTCTCTCTCTCTCTCTCTCTCTCTCTCTCTCTCTCTCTCTCTCTCTCTCTCTCTCTCTCTCTCTCTCCAGCCTCTGCCTTTCACATATGTCTGGTCCTTTTGTGTCCGTCCTTATCTGGCAAATCACTTTTAATGAGTTCTGATGATGAACTATCATCTGCTCTGGACAGAGCGGGGACATTTTGGCACACATAGACACACACACGCACGCGCTCGCGCGCTTAAAGGGCGCGTCTCTACCCACATGGCTTGGCAGCGCCCGCCCGCCCGCCCGCGCCCCCTGGCCACCAAACCAAGCCAGCACAACAGCCCGGGGCCCGGCCAACAGCTGACGTCACGGGGCCCCCAAAGCCCAGACACTGGTCCCCCCTCGAAGGTATTCACCACCTCCTTGTAGAATTTCTCGGTGTTGTCGCTGTAGATAGACCCCCTCGGTGTCGTAGAGAGATAATGACGGTAGCATTTGCTCTTGTGACATGAGAATGTCCCTCTACGTGTCTTGTCTGTGGTGTGTACGCCATTTCTCCCCTCGATGTTGTGTACTTAGCATTCCACCACCTCTGTAAGTCGACCTTGTGGACTCTGATCAGTGGGTCACGCTGTGTCTTTGTTGTGTATGCTGTAGCTGTTCTTGTTGTTGTTGTTGTTGTTGTTTTTGTTGTTGCCGGATTTTCTTGGATGTACTTGCCATTAATGTAGTGGGTGTAAACATTCTCTTATATCTCTGTACGTTACCCGGAGCCAGTAATGTCCTCGGTGTATAACAGTAAATATATATATATATATATATATATATATATATATATATATATATATATATATATATATATATATATATATATATACAACCTGCATTTAAGCGTACTGCCGTTAATGTGGCTTCATTATAAACCCCCCCTCTCTCTTCTCTCTCTCTCTCTTCCTCTCTCTCTCTCTCTCTCTCTCTCTGTATTTCAAGGATTAGTTCGTTATACAACTGCCTTGCATCCGGGGCCCGTGAGGCAACCACTGTCGCTCCTGTCCTCCTTACTCATTTACCTTTTCCCGCTGGTGTGTGTTAGCAACCCCCCCACATCCCATCTTCCGCCCGTGACCTGTTCGCGCGAGACGAGATACCTATCCTTGCGTATACGCCAGGATCTAAAGAGCGCCTATGGGGGCCATATACGCCTCACAGTGGCGACGACAGAAAACGGAAGACCTTCCATGATGGCCAACCCGAACCCCCTCCTCCTCCACCATCCCTCCTTCCCCCTTGGCTTTCGTATCTATCATCTGTTGTTCAGCTACGTATGACATGCATGTCTCTTGGCGTTTTCATGTTATTCATCATACATGTCTTTTGTTTCAGTCACTCTAAGAACTGTATTCAACAGTGTTTATTTGTGTGATATTTTCCATTCAACGGCCTGTTTGTTTACACCGACGTCATCAAAGATATTCGTGTTATATTTCTCTCATCTCTACGTTAAGATATAAATAAATATATAATCAAACTACAACTCATAAGGTACAACTGGAAATATATATATATATTTCGTTTCGTGGTATGTGGCATTCTGTTATGCATAACTGAGATGTTACCATTTTCTTTACCATGGAGGGAAAAAAAAATTTTTTTGGGGGGGGACTTAAAAGAACCTGGTAATTTCTTATTTTCTTTCTTTTTTTTTCAACGATTGGTTTTCAAATACTCAGGTGTTCTACCACAGGGTAAGGTTAGTAATATATCTTCAGATATACCATTATTCTAAGCGAAAAAAAAGAAGACATGAATAAAAACAAATAATATAGGGCATTGTAATAGAGACATGTCTTGAGTCCAACGCCTAATAGACCTAATAGATAACACCAACTCAATGCCCATCCCCCCCTAGGCCAAAGCCTAATAGACCTAATAGATAACACCATCCTAATCACGTGTGTGTGTGTGTGTGTGTGGTGTGTGTGTGTGTGTGTGTGTGTGTGTGTGTGTGCCACACAAAAAAATATATAGTAAAATGAGCTCACTCAATCTGGTCTATAGACACTATAAACTCATCATCATCTCACACACACACACACACACACAGAACACAACACACTTAACTATTCTCGGCCTGACACACACACACACACACACACACACACACACACACACGACACTCGCTCCCTACACACCAGAAACGCCAAGCGACACAGACTAAATTAAATGCCCCCAGAACACTTACATGCCACGACATATTCTTTTTTGGATGGGACAGGGGAGAGAGAACCCTCAGCATCTTATTCTATAAACAACACCTCCGCTCCACCCTAATTCACGCCTCACCGGCTTGATGTCCCCCCCCTAAACCCTCTCATGAGCAAATACAGCAAAGCTGTAAACAACAACAACAACAACAAAAACAACAACAACAACAACAACAAAAACAACAACAAGAACAATATAACATGCAGCACTTAGTACCATCACTGGCTCTTCCAACAAACACAAAACAATGAAAACAAAGGACTCTCCCACAACACGGCATTATATATATATATATATATATATATATATATATATATATATATATATATATATATATATATATATATAAACTCGGCAAAATCAGCTCCACGCGAACTAGGACTCCCTCTCACCCAGACCAACCCAGCCAAAAAGCAGAAGACGAACCAAACTTTTACCTCTGCCTCATGTTTTACACACACACACACACACACACACACAACACACATACACACACACACACACACATACACACACACACACATACACACACACACACATACACACACATACACACACACACACTACACACCACACAACACACACACACACCAACACACCAACACACACACACACACACACACACACACACACACACACACAACACACACACACACACACACACACAACACAATATATATATATATATATATATATATAATATATATTTTATATAACGAATACAGTGCATAGGAACGCGCACCTTCAGAGAACATACAAACCTCCAACAGCCAGGATCGAACCCGGGACCACCTGTGCAACAGGCGTGAGTGCTAACCTCCTGTTAACTGCCAGGCCCATGATAACGATCGGGCCAAATCCATCACCATCACGGGCCAAGTCCTAGTAGCTAGGCTGGACCGATCGGGCCAAATCCATCGCCATCACGGACCAAGTCCTAGTAGCTAGGCTGGACCGATCGGTCCAAATCCATCGCCATCACGGACCAAGATCTAGCTAGGCTGGACCGATCGGTCCAAATCCATCGCCATCACGGACCAAGTCCTAGTAGCTAGGCTGGACCGATCGGGCCAAATCCATCGCCATCACGGGCCAAGTCCTAGTAGCTAGGCTGGACCGATCGGTCCAAATCCATCGCCATCACGGACCAAGTCCTAGTAGCTAGGCTGGACCGATCGGTCCAAATCCATCGCCATCACGGGCCAAGTCCTAGTAGCTAGGCTGGACCGATCGGTCCAAATCCATCACCATCATGGACCAAGTCCTAGTAGCTAGGCTGGACCGATCGGTCCACATCCATCGCCATCACGGGCCAAGTCCTAGTAGCTAGGCTGGACCGATCGGTCCAAATCCATCACCATCATGGACCAAGTCCTAGCTAGGCTGGACCGATCGCCACATATCGTGCCAGGCGGTGGAGCGACCTAATTACACCAGATAAGGCTATCATAAACTCGTATATAATAGATGTCCTACGTGTCCTGGAAGGGGGTATATATAATTAGGAGGAGGGGGGGATAATGAGCCAAGTGCTCCTTCATCGGCGAATATAATTTTAAAAGGGTCGTTTTCATACATGATATGCGAATTAATACGAGTTTGTCTTTTATTTACTTTTCTTTTTCGTTTTATTTACTTTTTCTTTTTCGTTTTATTTACTTTTTCGTTTTCGTTTTGTTTACTTTTTCTTTTTCGTTTCATTTACTTTTTCTTTTTCATTTTATTTACTTTTTTCGTTTTATTTACTTTTCTTTTTCGTTTTATTTACTTTTTCTTTTTCGTTTTATTTACTTTTTCTTTTTCGTTTTATTTACTTTTCTTTTTCGTTTTATTTACTTTTCTTTTTCGTTTTATTTACTTTTCTTTTTCGTTTTATTTACTTTTTCTTTTTCGTTTTATTTACTTTTTCTTTTTCGTTTTATTTACTTTTTCTTTTTCGTTTTATTTACTTTTCTTTTTCGTTTTATTTACTTTTTCGTTTTCGTTTTATTTACTTTTCTTTTTCGTTTTATTTACTTTTTCTTTTTCGTTTTATTTACTTTTCTTTTTCGTTTTATTTACTTTTTCTTTTTCGTTTTATTTACTTTTTCTTTTTCGTTTTATTTACTTTTTCTTTTTCGTTTTATTTACTTTCCTTTTTCGTTTTATTTACTTTTTCGTTTTCGTTTTATTTACTTTTCTTTTTCGTTTTATTTACGTTTTCGTTTTATTTACTTTTCTTTTTCGGTTTATTTACTTTTTCCTTTTCGTTTTATTTACTTTTCTTTTTCGGTTTATTTACTTTTTCTTTTTCGTTTTATTTACTTTTCTTTTTCGGTTTATTTACTTTTCTTTTCGTTTTATTTACTTTTCTTTTTCGTTTTATTAACTTTTCTTTTTCGTTTTATTTACTTTTTTTCGTTTTATTTACTTTTCTTTTTCGTTTTACTTTTTTTCGTTTTATTTACTTTTCTTTTTCGTTTTAATTACTTTTTTTTCGTTTTATTTACTTTTCTTTTTCGTTTTATTTACTTTTTTTCGTTTTATTTACTTTTCTTTTTCGTTCGTCCTGTGCTAACTTAACGTAGGATTGACACGACGTTTCGCTTGGCCTCCCCATATTTTTCTTTTTTTTCACATAAACTAAGCTGATCTAAGCTTTCTAGAAATGCAAGTAGAAGCTTTCGCTTCCCCACTTGCAGAAAAACTAAGCTGATCTAAGCTTTCTAGAATGCAAGTAGAAGCTTTCGTTTCCTCACTTGCAGAAAAACTAAGCTGATCTAAGCTTTCTAGAATGCAAATTGAAGCTTTCGCTTCCCCACTTGCAGAAAAACTAAGCTGATCTAAGCTTTCTAGAATGAAAATTGAAGCTTTCGCTTCTCCACCTGCGATAAATTAAGCTGACCTAAGCTTTCTAGAAATGTAATGAAGCTCTCGCTCCCCCACTTGCTGAAAAACTAAGCTGAACTAAGCTTTCTGGAAATGCAGTGAAGCTTTCGCTTCTCTATTTGCAGATGAACTAAGCTGACCTAAGCTTTCTAGAAATGCAAATAGAAGCTTTCGTTTCTCTATTTGCAAATGAACTAAGCTGACCTAAGCTTTCTAGAAATGCAAATAGAAGCTTTCGTTTCCCCAACTTGCAGAAAAACTAAGCTGACCTAAGCTTTCTAGAAATGCAAAAAAAAGGCTTTCGTTTCCCCACTTGCACATGAACTATACTGACCCAAGCTTTCTAAAATATATATATATATACATAAAGAAGCTCATTAATTCATTTAACTGATCTATGAAGCCTAAACCATCTTCAATTATAACTGACGGGCGATAATAATGATAATCATTATATATATATATATATATATATATTATATATATATATATATATATATATATATATATATATATATAATATAACACGTGATTATAAATGGCAGATCTCATAGTGGGGACGGGTACGAAGATCAGGGAAAATGTGGAATTTAATGTTACTTTCATGAAAAGATGGTGAAACACACACACACACACACACACACACCACACAATGTAAAACAAAATTATCCATGTTTCAAAGTTATTTCCGGGACGCATTTCAAACAGGCACATGTCTAAATAATGATAGGCATCATCAATCAACCATCCATTAAAAAAAAATAAATAAATAAAAGATACTACTGGTGTCCATCTCTAGTTGGTAAATATGGGGTAAATTACCCCCCCCACCCCCTCATCGTATTTATCTACTTGAACCGCCTTCTCCGTCTGTTTTCTTTTATCTACCATCGTTCATCATTTTACATTGTACATTTTTCTCTAGACACTTCAGGCGTTCTTAAAATACTTCAGAATACCATGAGCTCAGTGCTAGACCCTTTCTCTATACAGTCTTCTAATTAGAGTGTTCGAAACTTGCATAACTCTACGTTCAATACTTATCATCTATCGAACTCAGTAAAAATTCTACGATAAGAGACTACAGATCAAAGGAGAGCCACTGATTAATGCCTTATCTATCGACTCCTTATCATGTATGGAATTCGACTTCAGTGTGAAACGGTGTAACGATGGCTTTTTTTGGGGACATGTTCCTTTCATTACGATCGTTAGCAAATGGTTGGTAGTTCAATATTGGAACTCCCTCGAAGTGGCTTAATGACCCCAGGCCAATTTCCATGTCTTAATTGCATGACTTGCCCATTAAAAGATGAAATAACATTCCACAAAGACGTAACGAATAGAAAACGTAAGAGAAAAAAATAAAGATGATTGTCAAATACCGTTCAACATGTAACTTATGCTCAGTTGAAAACATCATGGCCAAACATTGGACATATTACCATTAATCAGTTGAAAACATCATGGCCAAACATTGGACATATTACCATTAATCAGTTGAAAACATCATGGCCAAACATTGGACATATTACCATTAATCAGTTGAAAACATCATGGCCAAACATTGGACATATTACCATTAATCAGTTGAAAACATCATGGCCAAACATTGGACATATTACCATTAATCAGTTGAAAACATCATGGCCAAACATTGGACATACCACCATTAATCAGTTGAAAACATCATGACCAAACATTGGACATATTACCATTAATCAATTGAAAACATCATGGCCAAACACTCGACATACCACCATTAATCAACTTAAACATCATGGCCAAACATTCGACATACACATTAATCACTTAACATCATGGCAACATTCAACATACCACCATTAATCAACTTAAACATCATGGCCAAACATTCAACATACCACCATTAATCAACTTAAACATCATGGCCAAACATTCAACATACCACCATTAATCAACTTAAACATCATGGCCAAACATTCAACATACCACCATTAATCAACTTAAACATCATGGCCAAACATTCGACATACCACCATTAATCAACTTAAACATCATGGCCAAACATTCGACATACCACCATTAATCAACTTAAACATCATGGCCAAACATTCAACATACCACCATTAATCAACTTAAACATCATGGCCAAACATTCGACATACCACCATTAATCAGTTGAAAACATCATGGCCAAACATTCGACATACATCATTAATCAGTTGAAAACATCATGGCCAAACATTGGACATATTACCTGGATTCATTGTGAAACATCAAAGCCAAACAGCATTGGACATCTTACCTTTAATCGGTTGAAACATCTTGGTGAAACACTGACCTGAAACATCATATTGAAACACTGGCCATATCATCTAAAATCCACTGAAACATCGTGGCTCAACGATACAAATCTAATCACATATAATCAATTGAAACATTATGGCCAAACATTGGACATGTCATGTATAATCCTCTAAAACATTATGGCTAAACACTGGACATGTCACGTACATTCAGGTGAAACATTATGGCCAAACATTGGACATGTCACGTATATTCAGGTGAAACATTATGGCCAAACACTGGACATGTCACCTACATTCAGGTAAAACATTATGGCCAAACACTGGACATGTCACGTATATTCAGGTGAAACATTATGGCCAAACACTGGACATGTCACGTATATTCAGGTGAAACATTATGGCCAAACACTGGACATGTCACGTATATTCAGGTAAAACATTATGGCCAAACACTGGACATGTCACCTACATTCAGGTGAAACATTATGGCCAAACACTGGACATGTCACGTATATTCAGGTGAAACATTATGGCCAAACACTGGACATGTCACCTACATTCAGGTAAAACATTATGGCCAAACACTGGACATGTCACCTACATTCAGGTAAAACATTATGGCCAAAACGACACTTAAAAAGATCACTTAGAATAAGTTGTAACATCATGGCCAAAGAGTACTGGACATATTAATTATAATCAACGGTCAAAAAGACACTAGAAACATCACTTATAAAAGTTGTAACACGACGTGGCCAAATAATACTGGACATTAATCATGTCACTTACCTTGCCCCGCTGGCCGCCAGGTGAAGACGCAGGCCAATCCCTGGCCAGGATTACTTGTCCACTGATGATCATTTTGCTGCTAATTAACATTTTGCAGCTAATTAAACTATGTCCAGTTTTGGGAAATAATTTTTATATTTTTTCTGAAATTTATATATATCGTACTGAGCCATTTATTTTGTTACAATTATATACACATTAAAATGTTCCACATTTTATTTTTTTTTCAGTAATGTATATATCACAATGATTAACTATTTTTTCAGTAATGTATATATATCAATGATTAATTTTTTTCAGTAATGTATATATATATCACAATGATTAACCTATTTTTTCAGTAATGTATATATATCAATGATTAATTTTTTTTCTGTAATGTATATATATAACAATGATTAACCTATTTTTTCAGTAATGTATATATATCACAATGATTAACCTGTTTTTTCAGTAATGTATTATATCACAATGATTAACCTATTTTTTCAGTAATGTATATATATCACAATGATTAACCTATTTTTCAGTAATGTATATATATCACAATGATTAACATATCTTTTCAGTAATGTATATATCACAATGATTAACTTATTTTTTCAGTAATGTATATATATCACAATGATTAACCTATTTTTTCAGTAATGTATATATATCACAATGATTAACCTATTTTCACTATGTTCACTACGCACTAACTTATAAGTGAGTGACGGTCGTACTTAGAATTAACTTATTTCTAATCCATCTATGTCATTTCACATTGAAAAAAAAATAAATTATCACCAAAAAAATTAGATCAATTATCGTGCCATGATTATATCATGGATCGTAATTACATCTGAAATTATTTTACTTATTTTAATTAATTTACTTATTTTACTTAATTATTTTACTTATTTTACTTAATTATTTTACGTATTTTACTTACTTATTTTACTTATTTTACTTACTGAAATGATGAAGTACCAGTTTAGGGGCACCACAGAAATATATATATATATATATATATATATATATATATATATATATATATATATATATATATATATATATAGTAGGGAAAGTAATCATAAGTTATAATAAATGCTACAACATAATGATGATAATAATGATGATAATGATGAAAATGATGACAACGCGTGTACTATGGGGTCTATGAGGCTCATGGAAAATGTGATGTAACATGACTGGGAAATTTTATGAGCCTTTTAAACCTAATTTCACTTAGTAATTTAAATCTACGATACATTTAAAGTTACTTTAAAAAAAAAAAGATAAGGGAGTGACGGTGTAATTAGCATTATAGGCCTATATCTATAATCCTCTAAAAGATCATAGCCAAATCAAATTGATCATATCATCTTTAGAATCAAAATGGCGGAAGACGAAGAGCAATGTTTTGAAAGTACATTTCCATTATGTCATTCAATATTAAGGTGAATTAAGGTCAATATCATCAGGATGACCTATCATATCCCTAGATATTAAGGGAAGAAATAATTAAAAATCTAAATGACTCTTAACTAATTAGTTAATTAATATGTCTCGTCCAAACCCATACGAGACCTCGGTGCCCCTAAACTATATATCTTCACGAATTTCTTAATTTTATGACTAAAAAAAAAAAAAGGACATTTGTACTTTACAGATATTTAAATCAGTCACATAAATGGCCCTGTGGCGTATTCACATACTTTCACATAGAAAGTTACACATAATGTCACATAAAAATTAGACGTCGTGGAGACCCTCCTCCTTCAGGCACGGCCGGAGCCGTACTGAGGAACGAGTCTTGGATGGGGTCCCTCCTAACCTGGCCAGCAGACACAGAGGATAACGAGCCAATTGAGAACTGAATTGGTAGTTTCAGTAACACCCGTCGTCCAGTAAGGGTGATTCGAAATGATTTCTATTGTAATTTATAATGGAATGTTTGTGTAACTTAGGTACCCATCCTGGCCAGCAGACACAGAGGATAACGAGCCAATTGTGAACTGAATTGGTAGTTTCAGTAGCACCCGTCGTCCAGTAAGGGGGATTCGAAATTATTTCTACTGTAATTTATAATGGAATGTTTGTGTAACTTAGGTACCCATCCTGGCCAGCAGACACAGAGGATAACGAGCCAATTGAGAAATGAATTGGTAGTTTCAGTAACACCCGTCGTCCAGTAAGGGGGATTCGAAATGATTTCTATTGTAATTTATAATGGGATGTTTTATGTAACTTATTGGTTTAGTGAATTTTGATGACTGTTATGTTGATATATGTGTGTGTGTGTTGTTTGTGGACGTAAACATTTAGCAGACTAGTGGGCGTGGCTATGGTAATTGGCCTCTGGTCTGGTGTCATGTCATACCACGTCCGTTTGTGTCATGTCACGCCATGACATGTCAGTTCCAAGGGTCATCCGTGACAGATGTCACGTTGCGTTTAACTCGAATATGACACACTAGGTTTGGCGTGACACAGCTCCTCTGGTGTCATGTGTGTCATGCCCTCCACGTCCGTCCCTGACGTGACACATGACACAGCGCTTGTGTCATGTGTCATGCCACACACACACAGACACACACACCTGGCATCCCGCAAATTGGTTCGCTTTTACACTTTCTTAAACGCCTTATGGGCCACAATGGAATCCAATTTGATGTA
Source organism: Panulirus ornatus (assembly GCF_036320965.1). NCBI lineage: Eukaryota > Metazoa > Arthropoda > Malacostraca > Decapoda > Palinuridae > Panulirus > Panulirus ornatus. Next base: position 50,935,504 of record NC_092240.1, on the reverse strand, counting down.
ATACAGTAAATATCTTACAACTGCATTTGAATGAGCTGCGAAATGGCCAAAAAAGATTAAAATAAAATCCACGATCGCTTCGCGGAACACAGCCATAGTTGAGGCAAGACAAGTGGCAAGGAACATGAGAAGAGAGTATGGAATAAATAAACTCAGTTCTGGGCCTTTAAAATGAACATTATGGAACCATTCCTCTTCGAACGCCTAGTTCCGTGTGTCTCAGCGCATTCCAATGTGATTAAATGTTTCTTAAATCAATGCAATTCAAGAGACAACATAACTGAATTTTGTTTTGAGTGTGAAAAAAAAAACCCTGTGCAAGACCCCAAGCTAACAGTGGATGTATCACCTTCATACATTCATGTAGGAAAGGATCATAATTTTGCGCGTGGACTCATAAAAATACATTCATGTATGTTGTCTTTTATCCCTGGGGTTAGGGGAGAAAGAATACTTCCTACGTATTCCCTGCGTGTCGTAGAAGGCGACTAAAAGGGGAGGGAGCTGAGGGGGCTGGAAATCCTCCCCTCTCGTTTTTTTTTTTTAATTTTCCAAAAGAAGGAACAGAGAAGGGGGCCAGGTGAGGATATTCCCTCAAAGGCCCAGTCCTCTGTTCTTAACGCTACCTCGCTAATGCGGGAAATGGCGAATAGTATGAAAGAAAGAAAAAGATGTTGTCTTAGATGAGAGGAGATGTTTTTGGAGCTGTGAGGTCAGTATATTCCACTAGACACAGGTAAACATACCTGGTATCAAACCATCGCATTTTACGTGTCTGGGAAATGCTACGTTGCACACATAGCGTCGAAGTGTCTTCTGTGGAGTTGGCTGGTCCATCCTCCCTCAGGTCACACTACCTGGTGCTCCTCCCTCAGGTCACACCACCTGGTGCTCCTCCCTCAGGTCACACTACCTGGTGCTCCTCCCTCACCACCTTCTGCTCCTCCCTCAGGTCACACCACCTGGTGCTCCTCCCTCAGGTCACACCACCTGGTGCTCCTCCCTCAGGTCACACTACCTGGTGCATCCTCCCTCAGGTCACACTACCTGGTGCTCCTCCCTCAGGTCACACCACCTGGTGCTCTTCCCTCAGGTCACACTACCTGGTGCTCCTCCCTCACCACCTTCTGCTCCTCCCTCAGGTCACACTACCTGGTGCTCCTCCCTCAGGTCACACCACCTGGTGCTCCTCCCTCACCACCTTCTGCTCCTCCCTCACCACCTTCTGCTCCTCCCTCAGGTCACACTACCTTCTGCTCCTCCCTCAGGTCACCTTCTGCTCCTCCCTCAGGTCACACTACCTTCTGCTCCTCCCTCAGGTCACCTTCTGCTCCTCCCTCAGGTCACACTACCTGGTCAACGTGGGTTGGGTCAACGCCAGCAGCGTGTGGGCCTCCTGGGCGTCCCGGGACCAGAGCACAGCTGCCCTCGCCACCTGTGACCCGCCCGTCTGGAACTGTTCCCTGGTACGTCTGCTGTGTGGGGTGTAGGGCAGCTGCCTCTGTGTGAGGTGTAGCTGTGTCTGTGTGGAGTGTAGAGCAGCTGCGTCTGTGTGGGGTGTAGAGCAGCTGCGTCTGTGTGGGGTGTAGCTGTGTCTGTGTGGGGTGTAGGGCAGCTGCGTCTGTGTGGGGTGTAGCTGCGTCTGTGTGGGGTGTAGAGCAGCTGCGTCTGTGTGGGGTGTAGCTGTGTCTGTGTGGGGTGTAGGGCAGCTGCCTGTGTGTGGGGTGTATTGTGTGTCTGTGTGGAGTGTAGGGCAGCTGTCTCTGTGTGGGGTGTAGGGCAGCTGCCTCTGTGTGGGGTGTAGAGCAGCTGCGGCTGTGTGGGGTGTAGGGCAGCTGCGTCTGTGTGGGGTGTAGGGCAGCTGCCTCTGTGTGGGGTGTAGCTGTGTCTGTGTGGGGTGTAGGGCAGCTGCCTGTGTGTGGGGTGTATTGTGTGTCTGTGTGGAGTGTAGGGCAGCTGCGTCTGTGTGGGGTGTAGGGCAGCTGCGTCTGTGTAGAGCAGCTGCGTCTGTGTGGGGTGTAGGGCAGCTGTGTCTGTGTGGGGTGTAGAGCAGCTGCGTCTGTGTGGGGTGTAGGGCAGCTGTGTCTGTGTGGGGTGTAGAGCAGCTGTCTCTGTGTGGGGTGTACCTTTCTCTGTGTGGGGTGTAGCTGTGTCTGTGTGGGGTGTAGCTGTGTCTGTGCTGGGTGTGGCCGTCTTTATGTGTGTGTGGAGCTGGGTCTGTGTAGGGTGTAGATATGTGTGTGTGTGTGTGTGTGTGTGTGTGTGTGTGTGTGTGTGTGGTGTGTGTGTGTGTGTGTGTGTAGGGTGTAGGCAAGAGGCGTGTTGGGGGGGGCGAATGGGCAGCCAGGGAACGTAAGGGGGAAAAAAATGCTTTATGCCCTCAGAGGTGGATGAGGAAGAAGGAGGGAGGGAGGAAGGAGAAGGAGGGAGGAGGGAGCAAAAAAAAAAGGAAGGGGGAGGGAGAGAGAAGAGGGAGGGAGGAGGGAAGGGAGGAAATAATGTCCATTGTACAGAGAGAGAGAGAGAGAGAGAGAGAGAGAGAGAGAGAGAGAGAGAGAGAGAGAGAGAGAGAGAGAGAGAGAGAGAGAGAGACCCACCCACCTTCCGTTGCTCACCCACCCACCGCCCACCTCACCCTCCTCCAGGTGCACGTGAACCACAAGGAGGGCGGGGGCGTGTCGCCCGTGGTGCGCTCCGTGGTATGGGCGGACAGCTGGGCCGTCTTCCCGTGGGCGGTGCGGACGCTGACGGGGGCGTGGCACAACCACGTGGCCCTGGTCGGGGCCAGGGAGGGCCGCCACGCCCCCCTCACCCTGGAGGAGTACCACGTCACCCAGGTCCTCGGGTACAAACTCCAGGACGACCTCGTCTACTTCCGAGGCTCAGGTGGGACTCGGGCATTACCGCGCCTCCAAGCTGTGTTGCTTCCTCCTACGATTACATTAACGTAACTGTAGGATTACATTAACGTAACTGTAGGATTACATTAACGTAACTGTAGGATTACATTAACGTAATTGTAGGATTACATTAACGTAACTGTAGGATTACATTAACGTAACTGTAGGATTACATTAACGTAACTGTAGGATTACATTAACGTAACTGTAGGATTACATTAACGTATCTGTAGGATTACATTAACGTCATTGTAGGATTACATTAACGTAACTTTAGGATTACATTAACGTAACTGTAGGATTACATTAACGTAACTGTAGGATTACATTAACGTAACTGTAGGATTACATTAACGTATCTGTAGGATTACATTAACGTCATTGTAGGATTACATTAACGTAACTTTAGGATTACATTAACGTCATTGTAGGATTACATTAACGTAACTTTAGGATTACATTAAAGTAATTGTAGGATCACATTAACGTAACTGTAGGATTACATTAACGTAACTGTAGGATTACATTAACGTAACTGTAGGATTACATTTACGTAATTGTAAGATTACATTAAGGTGTTGATGGTGCTAAAGGCATTACGACGCCTTCTAAATGTCTCTAGAATTACATTAAAGTAATTGCAGGATTACAATAACGTAACTGTAGGATTACATTAACGTAACTGTAGGATTACATTAAGGTGTTGATGGTGCTAGAGGCATTACGACGCCTTCTAAATGTCTCTAGAATTACATTAAAGTAATTGCAGGATTACATTAACGTAATTGTAGGATTACATTAACGTAATTGTAGGATTACATTAACGTAATTGTAGGATTACATTAAGGTGTTAATGGTGCTAGAGGAATTATCATGGCTTCTAGCTACCTCTCTAGGATTATATATATCGGGATTATATCATAGAATTAATAGGATTATTATAGAATTATATTATAGGATTAATGGTGCTATAGAAATGTTTACGCCTTCTAGGTGTCTCATAGATAATAGAATTAATGGTTCTAGAGAGATTGCTACGCCTTCTAGGTTTTTTTTTCCCATTCATATTCGCCATTTCCCTCGTTCGCGAGGTAGCGTTACGAACAGAGGACTGAGCCTTAGAGAGGACACATCCTCACTTGGCCCCGCTCCCTGTTCCTCCTTTTGGAAAAGTGAAAAAAAAGGGAGGGGAGGATGTCCATTCGCCCACTGCTCCCCTTCCTCCCTCCCTCCCTTCACTGCTCCCCTCCCTCCCTTCACTGCACCCCTCCCTCCCTCTCTCCCTCCCTTCACTGCTCCCTTCCTTCCTCCCTTCACTGCTCCCCTCCCTCCCTACCTTCACTGCTCGCCTCCCTCCCTCCCTTCACTGCTCCCCTCCCCTTCCTCCCTTCACTGCTACCCTCCCTCCCTTCACTGCTCCTCTCCCTCCCTTCCCTTCACTGCTCCCCTCCCTCCTTCCTGCTTCCCTCCTCCTCCTCATCTCCCCTCCTCCCTCCTCTCCCACTCTCCCTCCCTCCTCTCCCTCCCTCCTCCTCCCTTCACTACTCCCCTCCCCTCCCTCCCTCCCTTCACTACTCCTCCCTCCCTCCCTCCCTTCACTGCTCCCCTCCCTCCCTTCACTACTCCCCTCCCTTCACTGGTCCCCTCCTTCCCTTCCTTCACTGCTCCCCTCCCTCCTTCCCTCCTTTTCTTTAAGTCGCCTTCTCCGACACCACGTCCTCCTCACCATCTCCCTGACCAGAGCTGACCAATGGCACGGGCCGGCAGCAGGTGTACAGCGTCTCCATGGCGGCGGAGCAGAAGGTGGAGTGCGTCACCTGCCACATCGGGTGCCCGTACGTGGTGGCCGACCCCAGCCCCTCCTTCACCTTCCTGGCCGTCACCTGCCTGGGCACCGACCCGCCCTCCGCCCACCTCCTGCCCATCGGCGCAAACGCCTCCACCATCGTCCTCCACAGGCAGGCCAGGTTGAGGTAAGGTATACCACTACTTGACTATAATTACCACCACCACACACTCGTCCTCCAGGTTGAGGTGAGGTATACCACTACTTGACTATAATTACCACCACCACACACTCGTCCTCCAGGTTGAGGTGAGGTATACCACTACTTGACTATAATTACCACCACCACACACTCGTCCTCCAGGTTGAGGTGAGGTATACCACTACTTGACTATAATTACCACCACCACACACTCGTCCTCCAGGTTGAGGTGAGGTATACCACTACTTGACTATAATTACCACCACCACACACTCGTCCTCCAGGTTGAGGTGAGGTATACCACTACTTGACTATAATTACCACCACCACACACTCGTCCTCCAGGTTGAGGTGAGGTATACCACTACTTGACTATAATTACCACCACCACACACTCGTCCTCCAGGTTGAGGTGAGTGGTATACCACTACTTGACTATAATTACCACCACCACACACTCGTCCTCCAGGTTGAGGTGAGGTATACCACTACTTGACTATAATACACACACACACTCGTCTCCAGGTTGAGTAGGTATACATACTTTGACTATAATTACCACCACCACACACTCGTCCTCCAGGTTGAGGTGAGGTATACCACTACTTGACTATAATTACCACCACCACACACTCGTCCTCCAGGTTGAGGTGAGGTATACCACTACTTGACTATAATTACCACCACCACACACTCGTCCTCCACAGACAGTCCAGGATAAGGTAAGTTGTACCCTCACTGGACTTCTCGAAAGGTAAAGTGATCTTTCAACCAGGTGTAAGGTAAGCTAACACACCTCCACCCACCCACCCCTTCCCCAACGACCCATAGGTAAACCCCAAAAGAGGTATGGGTACAAGTAACCCCCCATTTCCCATTCCCACCTTCCCCATACCTAGTATTCTATATCACCTCCACTACGAGGTTTCACCCACACAAGTTACCTCCCGTGTTTGGCAAGTGGACCTCCCTTTTACAGTACCACTCAAGGGTTAGACAAGTTACCCCTTCGGTACCGTCTAAAGCTTAGGCGAAATAAGCTGTACCGCAAAGCTTGAGGAGGAGGGGTAGGGTTTCCCAGCTCACTGCCCTTTCCCAAGCTTATGTTATGGATCTGAGCCACACTGTGTTTACCTTCGCTAGTTCTAAGCCAGAAGCCATTTTTTTTTCGTCACTTTTTTATCACTCAATTTATTAGCCATCATGTCACTTGTCCACATAAGCTGTACCGCAAAGCTTGAAGAGGGGGAGAGGGTGGGTTTCCCAGCTCACTGCCCTTTCCCAAGCTTAGGTTATGGACCTGAGCCAGACTGTATTTATCATCACTATGACGCCTAGCTAGTTCTAAGCTAGAAGCCATTTCTTATTTTTCTTCTTCGTCACTTTTTTTATCACTCAATTTTTTTAGCCAGATGTACTCACACTGCCATCATGTCACTTGTCCACATGTCATCCATCGTAGTAAAACATTTTTTGACGTTACAGTCATGTTAACTACACATGGAAGGACTGATGACTTCAAAACTGACTGCTTCTACCAGCTGGAGGTGATCCACTGGAGGACAGATACATGGGAAAGACAGATAACAGAAGACCTACATGGTCTATGACGAAGGTTATCAACTGGAGGACATATACATGGGAAGGACAGATAACAGAAGACCTACATGGTCTATGACGAAGGTTATCTGCTAGAGGACAGTACATGGGAAGGACAGATAACAGAAGACCTGATGGTCTATGACGAAGGTTATCAACTGGAGGACAGTATATGGGAAGGACAGATAACAGAAGACCTGATGGTCTATGACGAAGGTTATCAACTGGAGGACATATACATGGGAAGGACAGATAACAGAAGACCTACATGGTCTATGACCAGGTCATCTACTTAAAAGACAATAATGCTAACCTAGTTTTTTTCTGATTTATATAGATAAAGACATGATATATAAACAAACAGAAGTCCCCTTCTTACCAACACTCCATCAGCCGTCAGGAAAATTAGTCAACACTTACTCCTTGTGTTATATCTCCTACTGAATATCTGCCTTTTTCCAGGAAAATCATCTTAAATGTGTGAATTACGCATCCTGTGCACATGTGTACACACCCCAAAACCCTACACACATCACCACCAGCAGTACCCACAACACACGTCACCACCAGCAGTACCCGCAACACACATCACCACCAGCAGTACCCGCAACACACATCAACACCAGCAGTACCCGCAACACACGTCAACACTCCCGTGCTAACAGGATGTCGCTCCTTCCTCCTTCGGCAGACGGGCTCTGGAGGACCTGGCTCTGCCGGTCGTGTACTCGCTGGACGTGGCTCTGGCCCCGGCCCTCCACGCCTCCGTCACCCTTGCCCTACCCCCAGGCTGGTCGTCTGAAGACGACTCTCTGCTCTACCCGTTGGTCGTCCAGATGTAAGCTACGTCTTCCTTAGTACCTAAATTGGCTGTTTGCCTCATTACGTAGTTAACCGCCTCTTGCCCAACGGACAACGAAGGCAAAGAACAGTTTTATGAACTGAATTCAATGTTTTTATATCACATTTTCTGAACAATTTTATGAACTAAATTCAATGTTTTTATATCACATTTTCTGAACAATTTTATGAACTAAATTCAATGTTTCTCTCACATTTTTTTGAACAATTTTATGGACTAAATCTAATGTTTCTATATCACATTTTTTTGAACAATTTTATGAACTAAATTCAATGTTTCTATCACATTTTTTTGAACAATTCTATGGACTAAATTCAATGTTTCTATCACATTTTTTTGAACAATTCTATGGACTAAATTCAATGTTTCTATCACATTTTTTTTGAACAATTCTATGGACTAAATTCAATGTTTCTCTCATTTTTTTTGAACAATTCTATGGACTAAATTCAATGTTTCTCTCACATTTTTTTTTAACAATTCTATGGACTAAATTCAATGTTTCTATCACATTTTTCTGAACAATTTTATGGACTAAATTTAATGTTTCTATCATTTTTTTTCTTTCTTTTTTAAAACAACTTGTTTTTAGTCAAGAAACATTAAACTCTCCTTGTACCAGCGTTCCCTGCCACTATAAATAAATCCCATATAATACACAAGTATGAGCAACGTATGACGTGACCTGACCCTAATCCCAAGTGACCTGACCCTAACCCCAACCCCTCTACTGTGTACTGACGTAGTCTCTCTCTCTCTCTCTCTCTCTCTCTCTCTCTCTCTCTCTCTCTCTCTCTCTCTCTCTCTCTCTCTCTCTCTCTCTCTCTCTCAGGGTGGGCCCCGGGGAGCAAGACGTGGAGGAGATGCTGTGGCACCTGGGCTGGAAGGAGTATGTGTCGTCTGGCCACCAGGTGGCCCACGCCCGTGTCCAGCTGTGGGGGGGCGACCCATCCACCCGCACCTCCACACACACCCTGGCCCAGTACCAAGCCAGGGTCATACAGTGAGTGGGTCCGTGAATGTGGTAATTAGTAGTAGTAGTAGTAGTAGTAGTAGGGATTTTAGTAGTAGTATTAGTAGTACTAGTAGCAGGGGATAGGGAGAGAAAGAATACTTGCCACGTATTCCCTGCGTGACGTACAAGGCGACTAAAAGGGGAGGGAGCTGAGGGGGGCTGGAAATCTTCCCCTCTCGTTATATATATATATATATATATATATATATATATATATATATATATATATTATATATACATATTGCTTTGTCGCTGTCTCCCGCGTTAGCGAGGTAGCGCAAGGAAATAGACGAAAGAATGGCCCAACCCACCCCCATACACATGTATATACATACACGTCCACACACGCAAATATGCATACCTATACTTAACGTATACATATATATACACACAGAGACATATACATGTATACACTTGCACACAATTCACACTGTCTGCCTTTATTCATTCCCATCGCCACCTCGCCACACATGGAATAACATCCCCCTTCCCCCACATGTGTGCGAGGTAGCTCTAGGAAAAGACAACAAAGGCCACATTCGTTCACACTCAGTCTCTAGCTGTCATGTAATAATGCACCGAAACCACAGCTCCCTTTCCACATCCAGGCCCCACAGAACTTTCCATATATATATATATATATATATATATATATATATATATATATATATATATATATATATATATATATATATGTTGTTGTTGTCGTCTTTCTTTTGTTTTTCCTTCTGCAGGAAGATGTTGGAGAAGTTCGATTTCCTGGACCCGATGAACGTCGGGGTGTGGGGCTGGGGCCCCGGCGCCTCCCTGGCCCTGGACGCCGCTGCCCTCGCCCCGGACCTCGTCAAATGCGTCGCTGCCGTCAACCCGGTGGTCGACTGGCGCGCCCACGGTGAGTGAGTCCAGTTCACTTCAGCGCCTCCCTTTGCCTCCCTCTCTCCCGCGGCCCTCTCAAGCCTCTAGCTGGGTCGTCAGTCAATCCCCAGTCGCCAGATGGTGCTCTGTAAGTCCCCAGTCGCCAGCTGGTGCTCTGTAAGTCCCCAGTCGCCAGCTGGTGCTCTGTCGACACGCAAGGGCGGTCACAAAGGCTTGAAATGCCCGGGGAGGGAAAATAGTTTGGAAGAAAAAATGTTGATGATACATCGCGTACGTCCCCACCCCGTTTTGACGATACTGTATTGATTTCATTAAACACATCTCATGTATAGTTTGAGTTGTTGCCTCCTCCACAACCACCTCTACAACCTCCTTCATCACAACCTCGTCTACAACCTCGTCTACAACCTCCTGCAGGATCGTTCTGGGCCGAGCGCCTGCTGGGGTCGACGGACAAGGAAGGGTCGGGTCGCAGATACGAGGACAGTGACTTGACCCGCCTGGCATCCCACCTGGGCACCAACCGGGTCCTCTTGGCCCACGGCACCAGGGACCCCGCCGCTCACCACGCCTTCCTCCTGGCCCACGCCCTCATATCACACGAGTCCTACTTCACGCATGTGGTACGTTCCCCGTCCGTCTGAGTACTTCTCACTCCACCGGACTGGTCGAAGTCACCAGCTCTCACTCCTCCGGACTGGTCGAAGTCACCCGCTCTCACTCCAACACAGACCACCGGACTGGTCTAAGTCACCAGCTCTCACTCCTCCATAGACCACCGGAGTGGTCTAAGTCACCCGCTCGTGGTTTCCTGTGTGGAAGAACCCGACGTCTCTTGTGATCTAGCTACGCCAAAGAGTTTCTTAGATAAAACCTCACTTCAAAATCAAAGTTTACGACGCTTTCAAAACAGTGCTTCACGCTGCTTGCGTAACCCATGTATTTCGAAACGATTTAGACAATCGTCGTTATAAAATGTCTCTCTTATATAATAGGCGACATAGAATGAAACGTAACGTAGTGAACTCTCTGTTCTAAACTGTAGCTTAACAAAGGCAGATTTGAACGCTGGCAAATAAACGCGATTTAGTCTGGTCAGTCGAGCAATGTGGCTGGGCAAAGTTCAAACGACCAAGATATATATATATATATATATATATATATATATATATATATATATATATATATATATATATATATATATTATATAAGTTAGATAGGCTGTAAGCAGGCCTTGTCGAGTGGATTCTAAAAAAAACATCTTAAACTTCGAAGACCTTTAAACGCACGAAGTTTATAACATCCATGCAAATTGCGAGAATCAAATAGACATAAATGTCTTTGATAAACAACACACACACACACACACACACAGCCAGTCCAACAAGTATTCACATGTGTTGCTACAACCGCTTTGGCCCCTCAACAGGTTGTGCCTGTCTTGTGACAGTTCGACTGCTAAAGGTGGATACATACCATTTGGCAATAGACCCTTACCCTCTGCCGTGGTCTGTTGGCCTACAATTCTTCCATCTCCCTTTATCTCCTCCGTTTTCTTCTTCCCCCTAGTAATAAAAAGGGTTATGCAAGACCTTCCAAAAACACAAAGGGGGGTACCATTATATGAATATTCCTCACTCTAATACCATTAACCCAGCCATCGTATTGGAGTCATTGGGTGGGTTTAGAAATATGAGAAAACTGTACATGAAACAGTTACGTGTCTCGCCCTGACCCCTTTTTAAGAGAAATAATGTCACCAGTTAGGAAAGTCTAGTCATATATATATATATACTTCAGGGAAGTTCACGAGAAAACTAATACTATGTCACGTAAATGGATTACACCCAAAAGTGTAACGTGTTTCCGTATCTGATGTGCACAAAGTTACCCCCCTGTCCTCAAACCTTTATTCAGGTATGATGTACAGTACCTGTTGTTCTACTCTAATTAAATATATATATATATATATATATATATATATATATATATATATATATATATATATATATATATATATATATATATATATATTATATATATTATTATATATTATATTCCTATGAGTCCACGGGAAAATGAAACACGAAAAGTTCCCAAGTGCACTTTCGTGTAATAATCACATCATCAGGGGAGACACAAGAGAGAAATATAAGTCAGTTGATATACATCGAAGAGACGAAGCTAGGACGCCATTACACGAAAGTGCACTTGGGAACTTTTCGTGTTTCATTTTCCCCGTGGACTCATAGGAATATCTTGATCACGCGCAAAATTGTGATCCTTTCCAATATATATATATATATATATATATATATATATATATATATATATATATATATATATCAAACTACTGAACAACATGTACGACCCTTGAGCACACAAGGCAAGAACGGATCTTGGTATAATTGAACCTAACCTAACCTAACCTGGTCGTTTAGGGTCGTGTTAAATAACCAAAAGGTCGTAGTGTCGTTAATCAAAGGATTGATATAACCACCTGTGCAATCACTGGTTATCTGGTTAGCCTTATCAGCTGGTTACGAAGGTCTGAAGCGAGCTAATTCAAGTTAGGGAGTGCTGGAAATAGTCGTATGCAGGGGCGTGTGTTATTCGAAAGCGTTCACCAAATACAATAAAACATCCATGTAACCACTAATTATGTAATTACACAAGTTGATAGTTATTTTGTTTAAAAACATCTGATTTGCATTTTGCTTCACTAATCTTTTATTAACTTCAATTTTCATAAATCCAATATTTTTCATTATTAAATTATTCATAATTACTTATATTGTCCATTAATTTCTACATTGATTTTCATATAATTTTCCATTTAAAATTATGCATATATTAATGTTCTTAAGTTTCCTTTCTTTTAATACATCTTTATTTAAGATTTAGAACCATAGTTGCAATTACCACTCCCCTCCCTATGTTTCACACCATTCCCTGTTCCTACTTCCTTCCATATATATATTGTTTATAACATTCATCTACTTTAAAAAAAAACATTTTATCGTTGCTAACACCTTAATTTGCACATAACTGCAGCCTTCTACCTTCATTAGCCGCTAGAAGTAACTTCACACACACGTATTTGCAGATAAAACCAAGTATAACTCAATGGTTTTTTTTCCCTCTACCTCGAAAACACCTCTCTCTCTCTCTCTCTCTCTCTCTCTCTCTCTCTCTCTCTCTCTCTCTCTCTGCCTCTCTCCATCCTCTTCGAAACTTCTCTTGCCGTTCACATCACAGAGTCCTCAATCATGTTTGATCCTCGATCAGTCATATATTCCCTTTCACTTTATTCTACAATCACCTCATAGGCTTTGGGTGTGTCGACCATGTCCCAGCCACCCATGGATACACACACACACACACACACACACAAACGACTTTTCTGTCTTAACAAGCACTCGTCACACACAATTATCCCAACTACCACATCTAACTACTTCTGAATTGTCTTTCTCTCTTTGGAAATATCCTAATTATATTTAATCTAACATTCTTACAACCCGTATAGCAGACCCGCTAAACAATTCAACATCAATTTTACATCTTCCAAATTTCTTGTCCCCCCCTTAATACACAGTAGATTTAAATTGTCTCCACAATTAATTAATGAAGGACTAAAATAAACATTTTGTACTTCACAGAATAAATATGTAAACACACATACGCTTCTTCCATTGTACTATGTACCACTGAACTCAAAAACGATTATTCTAAATAGGCTACAGACGCTCGTGTCTTGCAACCCATTAATTATTCGCAAACACGTAAATAGTAATTATATAATTAAAGTTTAAATCAGATTCTTGTAATTACTATCATAACCTGAGCACATCTCTTACTTTCTTGCCAACTTCTGACATATCTAATTTTTTTTTCTCCACCGACTAACCTAAACCCAACAAATTAATAAATTGCTTTTTTGGCCGTCATGAATCCAACTTTTTTTTCCCTTCTCTCTCTCTCCCTCTCTCTCTCTCTCTCTCTCTCTCTCTCTCTCTCTCTCTCTCTCTCTCTCTCTCTCTCTCTCTACTGAGAGGACAGATTACTCCTACCTTCGATTTCAAGATGACATTCAGTACGCCTCGTGAAACATGCCCTTTCACCGATGTGTTCCAATCAAAAGCAATAAGTTTAATGGCTGCCATTGTGAATATCCACTGCCTCTCGAGATGTATTTATAATCTGTCCTCCCTCAGAGCTTCCTGACCTCCCTAAACATACTTCAATGTCCAGACAACAGAGAGCATCACAATGCAACACTCCCACTCACCTACTACGCCCAGCTACCGGCCATATGCAAGGGCAGGTATAAAAAAAAGATAAAAAGGGATGTGTGTTTGCAGCCTACCCACCACTTCACCACTTCTCTTCCTTGTAGGTATACACGGACGGGGCTTATGTATACAAAAAAAAAGGGGTTTGTAGCTTGCCCTACCCACCACTTCACCACTTGTCCTAATTGTAGGTATACACGGATGGGGCTTACCCTCTGGTAGGCGACCGCCAGCACCTCTACAATGTCACGACGCATTTCTTCCTTCAAAGACGCTGCCTCGACAGTCCCCTTGAAAGGAAGTCTAACCCCAGCTGGCTTTAAATGTCAGTCAGTGCTTTAAAAAACCCCTGGCCGACGACGACGCCCGCGCCCCCCTGGTCAGAGTCCTTTCAAAACTAAACCGTTTGGTTTGCCACCTCCTCCTCCTCCTTCCTCCCTCCAACCCGGGCCGATCACAGCGACAGACGGACGGTCCAAAACTTGAACGCCATGTTTCCTTGGCCCTCCTTTCTAGAACGTAGCACAATATATATATATATTTTTATGTGTATATATATGACTTGTCTCTTATCTTTCTTTGGCTAGATTTCTAAATGTGAGTCCTAGTCTGTGCTACGTGTCCGTGAGAAGAATACGGGTCTCACGCAACTACAGCGTGTGAAGATCCGTGCCCATGTATGGTGTGTCCAATGTATGGTGGTGTTTTTTTTGGGGGAAAAAAAAAATAAGGATTCCATGTTTTAGCAGCAGTAGAGTAAGAGGACGTAGTCATGTGTAATGAATATATTCTGTCACTGTGTCTGTCCTGTAGCCCAATGTTTCGTAATGTCGGTTTACTGGTAAGCACCGACCAAAGGAAAGGTAGAGTGAGGGATAATTAGAATAATTTCTATATTCTGTACGACATATTGTATATAAGTCTGGTGGTAGACACAAGGTTAGAATTTCTGTTTAAGTGTTTAAATGTGTGTGACGCTTGACTCAACGGATCCGGGACACTGATTTCTCTTTTTTTCTTTTCTAATCTAGTCTACATACCTAGTCCATCCTTGATACTGTTTTATTTAGTTGATAATATATATATATATATATATATATAATATATCTTTCTTTCTTTCATACTATTCGCCATTTCCCGCGTCAGCGAGGTAGCGTTAAGAACAGAGGACTGGGCCTCTGAGGAAACATCCTCATCCAGCCCCCTTCTCTGTTCCTTCCTTTGGAAAATAAAATACACACTACATGTAACTGCAATGACTCAAAACCTGAAGTTTCAGTTATGAATTACAGTAATTAGTTTCTGGAATTCCCCCAAGTTTGAATTCATAATAAAAAAAAAGGGGAAGATTTCATTATTTGCAAGAAATGATACAGCAGGTAAGGTAATTATGAGTTTGTTTTTTCATGGAAGTATGAATGTATTGTGATGGGTTTTCACCTGAATTTCAGCACAGCGTAAGATGTTCAGTATTGAAACATTATTGCTCTAACATATGACAAGCCATTCCTAGTATCCAATAGCCTTAGTCATTCAACCTAAATTGACCTATTACCATTTGGCTACATTACAACCACCAACACATCATACAGAATATTATGCAGATAGGCGAACTATATTTAGTACAAGTCATTCACCAAAGATAATTTTCTGGCATGTTTCCCTCAAAGGCCCAGTCCTCTGTTCTTAACGCTACCTCGCTAATGCGGGAAATGGCGAATATTATGAAAAAAAAAAAAATATATATATATATATACATTGCCAGCTGCCATTGTGCACAACATCCAATAACATTGAAAGTCTTAGGAATAGCTGTACGACCTTACGACCCTTAAAGGCACGACGATACGACCCTTAAAGTAGGATAAGCACGACCTACCTGGTCCACGACCTAACCCAGAGGTTCAGGGGTCAAAAAAAAAGGCCTGGGTCGTAGAATTAGGTCATGTTTAAGGATTTAAAGATATAGGTCAAGTTTAAGGATTTAAAGATATAGGTCATGTTTAAGGACTTAAAGATATGTCATGTTTAAGGATTTAAAGATATAGGTCATGTTTAAGGATTTAAAGATATAGGTCATGTTTAAGGATTTAAAGATATAGGTCATGTTTAAGGACTTAAAGATATAGGTCATGTTTAAGGACTTAAAGATATAGGTCAAGTTTAAGGACTTAAAGATAGAGGTCATATTTAAGGATTTAAAGATATAGGTCGTGTTTAAGGACTTAAAAGTGATGGGTCGTCTTACTTAAAATGCTAGCGCAACCTAGACACTCGCGTAACCTTAAGAAAAAACCTAACCTAACTTAACCCAGACTTAAAACGATTAAGGGAAAATAAACCCAGTGTTGCTTTACAGAGCAAAAATAACCAACTTAAGGGAAATAAATTAGGATGTTCCAGTATAAGTTATGTCAAAAGACGACATGTAAACAATGGCTTTGTACCTGTTTGGGTTTCATGTTTTAACTAAAGCAAAAACCTAAAAAAAAATGTCTAAAATACGTAGACCCTACATTATTTATCGTAGACAAAAATAAATAAAGGACTTGTGTATCTAACGGGTACTTGATTTAAAGTATCGTAACTTTCATTTAATTCTCTTTAAATGTGATTAGATTAAGGATAATTGGCCCGTGAAACACATCTTAAAAAATAAAAAAACTTTAAGTTTAACGGCAGTTAAACAATGACCATAATTAATGTTTACGATTTCCGGTAGAAACATGTGTCATGGTCAGGCCTCATTAACGTATATGAAAATGGTAATTTTATATATATATATATATATATATATATATATATATATATATATATATATATATATAATATTAATTTATATGTTATATATATAATATATATATATATATATATATATATATATATATATATATATATTATATATATAATTACATTTCATATTATATATATCATATATATAATATATATATATATATATATATATATATATATATCGGCACGAATATAAGGTAGGTAAACATAAGTACATAGACATACACAGCTCTCCTAATTTTAATCATAAAAAAAAAAGAAAAATTAATCCTAAACTCGCATTGATCTAACCAGGACGTACTTTGCCTCCTGCAGGTGTACACCGACGACGACTACATGCTGGACCTGAACAGGTACCACCTCATGAACGCCTTCAGGAAGTTCTTCTTCAGCAGACTCCACGACCCCCTCATGTACGAGTTGCAGGACCGCTGACGCTTGGCAAGAATCTCGCCTCTCTCTCTTTCTCGTAGTTCCATTACCGTCAACTCATACAAAGGGGATAGATCGCATCATTCTAGTCGATGACATGTTCTCATCGGGGTCGTGGGTTTATATACATATATATATATATACACTGTTTGCAATATATAAATAATTCTTAGACTAAGTAATAGCCATATAGTTTCTCCGACTAGCGACGTTGGCAGTTTTCTCGCAGCTTGAAGGGGCGCGGGGTAATATTTTATCACTGAGCCACGGGACTGAATTAAACTTTGCTAATTTTTTAAAGTTTCCTAAAAAAAAAAAAAAACTTTCAAAGTTTTCTTAAAACTTTTAAAGTTTCTTAAAAAACTTTAAAGTTTCCTTAAGACTTTTAAAGTTTCCTTAAGACTTAAAGTTTCCTTAAAACTTTTAAATTGCCTTAAAACTTTTAAAATTTCCTTAAATAACTTAAAGTTTCCTTAAAACTTTTAAAGTTTCCTTAAAATACGAACTCGTAAAATACCCAAGAGAGTAACAACAACGAAAAATTCAGATTCGAATCAAACAATTGGCGATTACTATATAATACTTTCCCAATTAACCAAAATTTTGAGGTAGGTTTTACGCAAATCAAAAATGAAGCTATTTAATTTTTTCTTTTTTGAATAATTACAGGATGTGTCGGTACGACCCTTAAATCAATACGGTACGACACTGAAAGACGTTAAATCATTATAGATTCATCGTAGCTATATTGTTATTAATTATATTGTATTACTCGCCATTAAAACAGCATAATACGAGGCTCGGTTTGGGTAAGATGGCGCCCGGCCTCCGACCTCAAGGGCAAGCTGAGCTTGCTATTATACCCCTAAGGGTCGTACGGTCGTACTCAAACGCCAGTTACCGTCGCGCTCAAGCGTCGTACCAATCAATTTGAGCGCATTATCTATCAATAGACAGATTTCACCCACACAGTACAGACAAAAGGGACCGCAGCGATATATATATATATATATATATATATATATATATATATATTATATATATATATATATATATATATATATATATATATATTATATATTTCCTATGAGTCCACGGGGAAAATGAAACACGAAAAGTTCCCAAGTGCACTTTCGTGTAATAATCACATCATCAGGGAGACACAAGAGAGAAATATAACAGTCAGTTGATATACATCGACAATCACATGGACAATCAAATGTTTACCAAATGGCGTCCTAGCTTCGTCTCTTCGATATATATCAACTCATGCTATATTTCTCTCTTGTGTCTCCCCTGATGATGTGATTATTACACGAAAGTGCACTTGGGAACTTATCGTGTTTCATTTTCCCCCGTGGACTCATCTTGATCACGCGCAAAATTGTGATCCTTTCCAATATATATATATATATATATATTATAATATATATATATATATATATATATATATATATATATATATATATATATATAGTTTTGTGACTAAATAAGGTTTAAGCTTACGGGTACAGTTAAGCACAAATGTTTTTAAATTTCACTTTTTGAAGTGTATAAAGCTTTAAGTATACAGCTAAGCAGCTATTTCCCCCCTTAAATATGAAGTATATAAAGCTTTAGCTGATGTTGAACTAGACAACATTTATATGTACATAATACCCGTAGTAATAACTGGTGACCTAATTCAAGTCTATGGAAATAATTTCTCATACTTTTTAGATACCAGGGCGTCCAATTTTGAGTTCTGTGTTCGGTTTTGGTCGCCCTACTTAGAAATAAAAAGAAAAAACAGAAAAAAAACAATTAAGAAACGAGCAATTAATTATTTGAGAAAAGAGAAGGTTAAGAGGTGATCAAATACAGACATATTCCAATCGATCAAAGGTTTTTATTATCTCAATTTCACAAACTCCTTATGACTTGATTCACTTGAGATCACTTGTAGTAATGAAAAAACTCGTGGTCGACCCTCTTTTGACCTCGAATGAGGCAAAGTATTTATGCTTCAATTGGGTCGTTAACATATGGAATGACTTACCCATTCCAGGGGTTAAAAACACCAACTTATATACTTTCAAGAATATACTTCCTAAATATTCATATCATATCCATGATTGCCATTATAATACGCCTCCTTACCTACAGGAAACTCAAAATATTTCTCTCTCAGACATACTCATCTACGGGTCAACGACCTATTCCCCAAACAGCCTCGTTCGAACCCAACTGCCTGTCACGGATAGTTTGATTTCCATTCGTATCTCTGCACGTAAACTCACTCGACTCGTTCTTCGTGAAACTTTAAATTGGCAAAAAATATCTTAAATATCTATTTTTTTTTAATTACTACAATGGAGTCGAGTACTTAAGGGAACTTGAGGTATATTTACATATATACATTAGTGACCGACAAGTTATGAAGTAGTGTCTCGTGCCCCTTTAAGTAAATAGTTATAAACATTGTCATACAATGTCTAGCTAATGACATGTAAATGTCCCATGTATAGCAACGGACGTGTAAAATGTCCCATACCTTTAAAAAAAACCTTTTGTATTTACACTTGTTCTTCGACTGATCCAATGGTTCTCTTCTGGAACCACTAAGTAGTTTTCAAATCAAGTCCATCTCGCCAGCTTTTGTAGTGTGTGTGTGTGTGTGTGTGTGTTGACGAAGGTGTAAATAAAAAAAAAATGTTGAAAATGACAAATATAAATGTAATCCATGAATTTATAGAGACGAAAGGGATATAAGTGAGTTCGGGTTTGGCCCAGCGTGTGTTGGGAGGACATCTTACCCCCACCGCCGCTCGCAAACCCTGAGGGAGCATAATTATAAAACCTTAACAATCAATTATTGTTTCAATTATATAATCAGCGTCATGGCAATTACTTATATTTTCAATAATAATCAGAGTCAAGGGTGATCGAAAATGTATCTTTTTTTCTTTTTAGGTTTATATATATGTTTATATCTTTTATTTACATTTTGAAATGCGTGTTGCCCTCCAGATGAATGATAATTACAATAAGTTAATTTAGTCGTGTAGTTGAGGGTCTATTTTGAAATTCGAAATTAAAAAAATAGGCGTGAAATAACATTTATCTGTAGCTGGTTGTGACACAGACGTTGGAGTTGCGGCACAGACTGTGGCATTGTGGTGAAGACGACGGTGCTGTGGTACAGCAGTACAGACTGTGGTGTTGTGGTACACAGACGATAGTACTGTGGTACAGCAGTACAGACTGTGGTGTTGTGGTACACGACGATAGTACTGTGGTACAGCAGTACAGACTGTGGTGTTGTGGTACACAGACGATAGTACTGTGGTACAGCAGTACAGACTGTGGTGTTGTGGTACACAGACGATAGTACTGTGGTACAGCAGTACAGACTGTGGTGTTGTGGTACACAGACGGATAGTACATTGGTGTTGTGGTAACAGACTGAGTGTAACAGACTGTGGTGTTGTGGTACACAGACGATAGTACTGTGGTACAGCAGTACAGACTGTGGTGTTGTGGTACACAGACGATAGTACTGTGGTACAGCAGTACAGACTGTGGTGTTGTGGTACACAGACGATAGTACTGTGGTACAGCAGTACAGACTGTGGTGTTGTGGTACACAGACGATAGCTGGTACAGATCCGTTGTACTTACCTAGTGCTTGTGGCACAGTAGACAGCGTTGCCAATAGCTATATATGATAACCCACATTCTTAAAAGGGAAGCGTTTAATCTCCCATAGCTTTTGGTAACCCACATTACATCCTATAGGGTGAAGCGATAATCTCCCCAGTGCTTTGTTCTGGCTCCCCCTTACATCACTGGGGTGAAGCATTAATCTCCCCAGTGCTTTGTCTGGCTCCCCCTTACATCAACTGGGGTGAAGCAATTAATCTCCCCAGTGCTTTTTCTGGCTCCCCCTTACATCCACTGGGGTGAAGCATTTAATCTCCCCATGCTTTGTTCTGGCTCCCCCCCTTACATCAACTGGGGTGAAGCATTTAATCTCCCCAGTGCTTTGTTCTGGCTCCCCCCTTACATCAACTGGGGTGAAGCATTTAATCTCCCCAGTGCTTTGTTCTGGCTCCCCCCTTACATCAACTGGGGTGAAGCATTTAATCTCCCCAGTGTCCCCTATCATGTAGTTTCTCCCAGTGTTCTCTGCTCCCCTTACATCAACTGGGGTGAAGCAGTTAATCTCCCCAGTGCTTTCATCTGGCTCCCCTTGACATCCACTGGGGTGAAGCAGTTAATCTCCCCAGTGCTTTGTTCTGGCTCCCCCCCTTACATCAACTGGGGTGAAGCATTTAATCTCCCCAGTGCTTTGTTCTGGCTCCCCCTTACATCACCTGGGGTGAAGCAGTTAATCTCCCCAGTGTTTCGTCCTGGCTTCCCCTTACATCACCTGGGGTGAAGCATTTAATCTCCCCAGTGTTTCGTCCTGGCTTCCCCTTACATCACCTGGGTGAAGCAGATAATCTCCCCAATGTTTCGTCCTGGCTTCCCCTTACATCAACTGGGGTGAAGCATTTATCTCCCCAGTGTTTGTCTGGCTCCCCTTACATCACTGGTGAAGCAGTATCTCCCCAGTGCTTTCGTCTGGCTCCCCTTACATCCCTCGGGGTGAAGCAGTTTATCTCCCCAGTGTTTCGTCCTGGCTTCCCCTTACATCACCTGGGGTGAAGCAGTTAATCTCCCCAGTGCTTTCGTCTGGCTCCCCCTTACATCACTCGGGGTGAAGCAGTTTATCTCCCCAGTGTTTCATCCTGGCTTCCCCTTACATCACCTGGGGTGAAGCAGTTTATCTCCCCAGTGTTTCGTCCTGGCTCCCCTTACATCACCTGGGGTGAAGCAGTTTATCTCCCCAGTGTTTCGTCCTGGCTTCCCCTTACATCACTCGGGGTGAAGCAGTTTATCTCCCCAGTGTTTCGTCCTGGCTCCCCTTACATCACCTGGGGTGAAGCAGTTTATCTCCCCAGTGTTTCGTCCTGGCTCCCCTTACATCACCTGGGTGAAGCAGTTTATCTCCCCAGTGTTTCGTCCTGGCTCTCCCTTACATCACCTGGGTGAAGCATTATAGTGTTTGTTGCTTCCTTCAGCACCATGGGGGGGGGAAGGAGTAATTATCTCCCCAGTGTTTCGTCCTGGCTCTCCTCTTCTCCTCCCCGGGTGTGTGCAAGCAATGAAGATCAGAAGCGTCTTGCTTGCTTGTCTGTCAATGTTCCAGCACACGAGTGGGGGAGGGGAGGAGGAGGAGGGGAGGAAAAAATAATGTCTTCAAAATCCTTTTAAAAAAACGACAGGAGAAATGTCTTCAGAATCCATTAAAAAAAAACGACGAGAGGAGAAAAGTTTGAGTGCTAGAGGGGCATCCGAGGCTATGTGCCCTTTGAGCACGACAGGACCAGGCCTGGAACACGACAGGACGACTCCTGGAACACGACGAGACGAGGCCTGGAACACGACAGGACGAAGCCTGGAACACGACGAGACGAGGCCTGGAACACGACAGGACGAAGCCTGGAACACGACGAGACGAGGCCTGGAACACGACAGGACGAAGCCTGGAACACGACGAGACGAGGCCTGGAACACGACAGGACGAAGCCTGGAACACGACAAGAACAGGCCTGGAACATGACGAGAAGAGGCCTGGAACACAAGACCAGGCCTGGAACACGACAGGACGATTCTTGGAACACGACGAGACGAGGCCTGGAACACGACGAGACGAGGCCTGGAACACGACAGGACGACTCCTGGAACACGACGAGACGAGGCCTGGAACACGACAGGACGAAGCCTGGAACACGACGAGACGAGGCCTGGAACACGACAGGACGAAGCCTGGAACACGACGAGACGAGGCCTGGAACACGACAGACGAAGCCTGGAACACGACGAGACGAGGCCTGGAACACGACAGGACGAAGCCTGGAACACGACAAGAACAGGCCTGGAACATGACGAGAAGAGGCCTGGAACACAAGACCAGGCCTGGAACACGACAGGACGATTCTTGGAACACGACGAGACGAGGCCTGGAACACGACGAGACGAGGCCTGGAACACGACAGGACGACTCCTGGAACACGACGAGACGAGGCCTGGAACACGACAGGACGAAGCCTGGAACACGACGAGACGAGGCCTGGAACACGACAGGACGAAGCCTGGAACACGACAAGAACAGGCCTGGAACACGACAGGACGAAGCCTGGAACACGACAAGAACAGGCCTGGAACACGACAGGACGAAGCCTGGAACACGACGAGACGAGGCCTGGAACACGACAGGACGAAGCCTGGAACACGACAAGAACAGGCCTGGAACATGACGAGAAGAGGCCTGGAACACAAGACCAGGCCTGGAACACAAGACCAGGCCTGGAACACGACAGGACGATTCTTGGAACACGACGAGACGAGTCCTGGAACACGACGAGACGAAGCTCAAGCATCACTGACAGCCAGGTCAAGTGAAAGGGCCGAGTCGTAAGGTCATCCTCCAGAGTCGTAAGGTCATCCTCCAGAGTCGTAAGGTCGTCCTCCAGAGTCATAAGGTCATCCTCCAGGGTCGTAAGGTCATCCTCCAGAGTCGTAAGGTCATCCTCCAGGGTCGTAAGGTCATCCTCCAGAGTCGTAAGGTCATCCTCCAGAGTCATAAGGTCATCCTCCAGGGTCGTAAGGTCATCCTCCAGAGTCGCAAGGTCATCCTCCAGAGTCGTAAGGTTATCCTCCAGGGTCGTAAGGTCATCCTCCAGAGTCGCAAGGTCATCCTCCAGGGTCGTAAGGTCATCCTCCAGAGTCGTAAGGTCATCCTCCAGCGTCGTAAGGTCATCCTCCAGAGTCGTAAGGTTATCCTCCAGGGTCGTAAGATCATCCTCCAGGGTCGTAAGGTCATCCTCCAGAGTCGTAAGGTCATCCTCCAGGGTCGTAAGATCATCCTCCAGGGTCGTAAGGTCATCCTCCAGAGTCGTAAGGTCATCCTCCAGGTCGTAAGGTCATCCTCAAGGGTCGTAACGTTATCCTCCAGGGTCGTAAGGTCATCCTCCAGGGTCGTAAGGTCATCCTCTAGCGTCGTAAGGTCATCCTCCGGGGTCGTAAGGTCATCCTCCAGGGTCGTACCGTTGTGCTCCAGGGTCGTAACGTCTGTCGTGCTCAAGGCTTAGGCACAAAGCAAAATCAACTCTCAAGGGAGAGTCCATTGTTCAACACACCATGTTTATTTTCTAAAGCAAAAATCAATATACTATAGAAAGATAATTGATAATCATCCCCATTATATATATATATATATATATATATATATATATATATATATATATATATATATATATATATATATATATATATATATATATATATTGTACACTTTGTCGCTGTCTCCCGCGTTAGCGAGGTAGCGGAGGGAACCAGACGAAAGAATGGCCCAACCCACCCACATACCCATGTATATACATACACGTCCACACACAGCACACATACATACCTATACATCTCAACGTATACATATATATATATATATATATATATATACACACAGAGACATATACATATAAACACATGTACACAATTCATACTGTCTGCCCTTATTCATTCCCGTCGCCACCTCGCCACACATGAAATAACAACCCCCTCCCCCCGCATGTGCGCGAGGTAGCCCTAGGAAAAGACAACAAAGGCCATATATATATATATATATATATATATATATATATATATATATAGAGAGAGAGAGAGAGAGAGAGAGAGAGCCAAGTGCCTTGGTACCACGACCATTGGGTGACCATTGGACTTGCGTGTCACTGGACACAAAAAAAAAAAGAGAAAAAATATGTCTTTCAAAGCAATATTCTTGCTTGGTCATCTTTTGAACACTCGTGTACACAAGATGCTAACATGAATGTCTTCATACTTGTACATTTTGAACATTCGTGTACACAAGATGCTAACATGAATGTCTTCATACTTGTACATTTTGAACACTCGTGTACACAAGATGCTAACATGAATGTCTTCATACTTGTACATTTTGAACATTCGTGTACACAAGATGCTAACATGAATGTCTTCATACTTGTACATTTTGAACACTCGTGTACACAAGATGCTAACATGAATGTCTTCATACTTGTACATTTTGAACATTCGTGTACGCAAGATGCTAACATGAATGTCTTCATACTTGTACATTCACTCTCATCCGTATGTCTATCGTCGACAGCTTAATTCCTTGCATAAACACGACGTACGTACGACCCTCGCATAAGCACGACGGTACGTACGACCCTTGCATAAGCACGACGTACGTACGACCCTCGCATAAGCACGACGGTACGTACGACCCTTGCATAAGCACGACGTACGTACGACCCTCGCATAAGCACGACGGTACGTACGACCCTTGCATAAGCACGACGGTACGTACGACCCTTGCATAAGCACGACGGTACGTACGACCCTTGCATAAGCACGACGGTACGTGCGACCCTTGCATAAGCACGACGGTACGTACGACCCTCGCATAAACACGACGTACGACCCTCGCATAAGCACGACGGTACGTTCGACCCTCGCATAAACACGACGTACGTACGACCCTCGCATAAGCACGACCCTTGGGCGCGAAAGTTGTCGTACCTTAGGGTACCGTGAGCTGATGAGGTCTGACCCCCCCTTAAGCCATCAGGGTTGGGTCTACTGAAGGGGTTCGGTCATCAAACCCACCAAAGCCCCAGGACGTGCTCGAGGGGGTCTTCGTCGTGCTCGAGGAGGAGGGTGGTCTTCGTTCCCCACCCCAGAGGCCATGGCTTGCCGCTGGACGTGATCGACCCCCCTGGACAACAGGTGTACAACTTCTCACAGGCATTTGCTCATGGTATGTAAGTGGAGTTACGACGAGGTGGGGCGTCTCCTTGTGTCTCTCTCGTCAGCCTGGTACCAGAGCAGTGACGTGTGTGTGTGTGTGTGACCTTCAATGACCTCCACTAAAACCTTGACCTTGTGGTGGTGACCTGCCAGCAGTAGTGACCTTAGTAAAGTGGACGCTCATAAACGTATTGATGCAAACAAGGTATATACACACGAGATGGATTAAATTCATATTTCTATATTGTTCATCGGTAAGATCTCCACAGTGTCTGTTCAGCAACGTGTGCTTCCTGTGTTCTTCAAGTTGTTGCTTGATGGTGCCAGTGTCTTGCAGAAGGAGGACTTCGGCTGCTGGTCGTTTATCTTCGGGCGAAGGGTTCACACACACACACACACACACATCCCCCAGATGGGCCTTCACTTTGCGCCAGGTCCTGGGTTCGAAGGAGGAGGTGGAGGAGGAGAGGGAAGAAGGCGGTGGTCGAGGAGGTGCTGCTCCAAGCTAGGCATAGTCTGGAACAGCAACAAAAACAGTGTGTGTGTGTGTGTGTGTGTGTGTGTGTGTGTGTGTGTGTGCGTGTGTGTGTGTATGTGTGTGTGTGTGTGTGTATGTGTGTGTGTGTGTGTGTGTGTGCACTACGATGCCTTGTGGACCAATGCATTCTTGATCTTGTGGTTGAAACGCACACACTTGCGCCAGCATTTCCAGTCGCCTCTCTCCTCCAAGAACGAGTCGAAATCAGGCAAAAATGTCTTTCTCAATCCTCCTCCTCAAATATAATATATATATATATATATATATATATATATATATATATATATTAATATTATATATATATATATTAATATATATATTATATATAATATATATTATATATAATAATATATATATATACTATATTGAGGACAATGATCATATTGGCCGATGGTTGCGTTCGGAACTTTCTTAAGCGCTGTGGAACTTTAGCATTTCCAGTTGCCACATTCCAGCACGGAGTTAGGGATGGGGTAGAACAACTTCATTTGGGGTACAACCAACTTGAGGTAACCTTCTGGTGACGACCCTTGA
Source organism: Panulirus ornatus (assembly GCF_036320965.1). NCBI lineage: Eukaryota > Metazoa > Arthropoda > Malacostraca > Decapoda > Palinuridae > Panulirus > Panulirus ornatus. The sequence continues at coordinate 50,908,795 of NC_092240.1, read as the reverse complement.
GCATCTAAAGTCGTTTATTTGGGTACAACCAACTTGAGGTAACCTGGTGACGACCCTTGAGCATCTAAAGTCGTTTATTTGGGTTACAACCAACTTGAGGTAACCTGGTGACGACCCTTGAGCATCTAAAGTCGTTTATTTGGGGTACAACCAACTTGAGGTAACCTGGTGACGACCCTTGAGCATCTAAAGTCGTTCATTTGGGGTACAACCAACTTGAGGTAACCTGGTGACGACCCTTGAGCATCTAAAGTCGTTTATTTGGGTACAACCAACTTGAGGTAACCTGGTGACGACCCTTGAGCATCTAAAGTCGTTCATTTGGGGTACAACCAACTTGAAGTAACCCGGTGACGACCCTGAGCACCTGAGGGAAGACACAAGTCAAACCCAAACGTTTTTGTTCTATCCAAAATCCTTTTTTGACTCACGAACGCCACACTTTCCCCAGAATAGTCGAACCCCACGACCACTCCAACTGCTTTGTTTACACCTCGATCTCCAGTACCACGACCGAGTTCGCGAGCCTGGGTGAGACTTCTCTCCTCCTCCTGTGGCACCTTCAGGTTCTCCTGTGGGAGAGCGTCCTTCGCGAGGTTTCCCCCAGGGGGAGTTCTTTGCCCCTTCTCTGTTCCCCATTCTTCCTGTGGTGTTAGGATGGGGTCAAGCCATCGCCATACACGACCAATAATGGACCCCCCCCCCCCCCGTCTCAAAAAGAGATCATCTTTTATCTATGAACCTTAATGGACCCCTCCCCCGTCTCAAAAAGAGACCATCTTTTATCTATGAACCTTAATGGACCCCCCCGTCTCAAAAAAAGACCATCTTTTATCTATGAACCTTAATGGACCCCTCCCCCGTCTCAAAAAGAGACCATCTTTTATCTATGAACCTTAATGGACCCCTCCCCCGTCTCAAAAAGAGACCATCTTTTATCTATGAACCTTAATGGACCCCTCCCCCGTCTCAAAAAGAGACCATCTTTTATCTATGAACCTTAATGGACCCCTCCCCCCGTCTCACAAACAGACCATCTTTCATCTACGACCTTTTTATTTATAATTCTAATAACCAAATGTGTAATTAACTTAATCATTTCCAGATATCGAACTTTAAAAGCATTAACCTTGAAGCGATGAATGGTAAATGAGTGATATTAACCACAAGGAAATACGATGGGCCTGGATGTCTTTATAATCTGGGCCTGTGTGGTGTAGTGGTAAGCGCTGGTGACCATAGTTCAAGCCAGAGGCCCGCTCTGGGACGTATATGGATGGGTTCGAATCCTAAGCGCGGCAGTCGGAATTAAACAGTGATTTCACTGTATATGGTGTTAAAGAGGCTGTAACATTACTGTATAATGCAGTTGGGGGGGTGACCTTTTTAACAGTGTCAGGTACATGACCTTATTATACAGAACCAGAATGGTCAACTCGCTCTTTCAAAACCCAGTGGCATGGCTAATGACCTTAGTCCATTATGCTAGGTGTCCTCCAGTGACCTTATATTGTGTGGTGGCAGAGAACACCTTTCTTTATCTTACTGCCTGACGCTGGGTCAGTGACCTTCCTGTGCAGTTGCCATGTCAGTGCCTTCCTGTGACCTTACTGCATGGTGTAAGGTCAGTGACCTTTATGTTCAGTCTTCTCCAATAACCAGACTGGTAGAATACCTGGACAGTGGCCTCCAATGACCTTATCTTGTTGCGAGGTCAGTGACCTTTCAGCTGGGTGCCAGATCCGTGACCTTATAACATGGTATCATGCACGTGACCTATGAACTGACGGGGCAGCGTTTGTCAGCGACCTTTCTTTAAGGTCGTTGACCTTGTAGACGCCTTCTGGTGACCTTAAGGTGCCAAGTTTAAGCTCTCTTCTGACCTTCCCCCTAAGCATCATGCGTCACGAGGTCAGTAATATCAGTGACCTTACTGTATGATGCCAGAATAGTGTTATCAGTGACCTTACTGTATGGTGGCAAGATAGTGTTATCAGTGACCTTATTGTATGATGGCAAGATAGTGTTATCAATGACCTTATTGTATGATGGCAAGATAGTGTTATCAGTGACCTTACTGTATGGTGGCAAGATAGTGTTATCAGTGACCTTATTGTATGATGGCAAGATAGTGTTATCAATGACCTTATTGTATGATGGCAAGATAGTGTTATCAGTGACCTTACTGTATGATGGCAAGATAGTGTTATCAATGACCTTACTGTATGATGGCAAGATAGTGTTATCAGTGACCTTATTGTATGATGGCAAGATAGTGTTATCAGTGACCTTACTGTATGATGGCAAGATAGTGTTATCAGTGACCTTACTTTACGGTGCCGTACCAGTGACCTTCTCAATGCTGTTGCTTTAATATACATTTCATAGTAAAGTTCGCTTCTCATTTATACCTTCCTTAAAATTCTAAGTACAAAAAAAAAATCTAATTTGTTTATTCATATCTTCCTTAAAATTCTAAATACCGAAAAAAAAGTATTTGTTTTACGGAGATCAAAGCTCAACCCAATCTATTTGTACACTTAACGAAGAAAAATCTACGTGAAAACATTAAAATTATCCCAATTTTAAAAAGATGTCCAATGCATAAGATCGTTGAATATGGTCTTTCCTGGTGTCCGGTTTAGCGTTGCCGACCATGAAGCATTCACGGGCCGCCCCAGCCCAAGGGTCGAGCGTATGGGTTCGAATCCCGGTTGTGGGCAATCGGTCCACAGGCAACTCCTAAGTCCCTTAATACACAGTGATCCTAAAGCTCCTTCATGTACCTTAATCCTAATCCCCTTCATACACGTAAATCCTAATCCCCTTCGTACATATTAATACCAAGCTCCACACACACATCAATTCTAATCCTTTCTACACATACTAAACCTGATTCCCTTCAAGCCCCAATAGAGAGCAGCAGGCCAGGAGCATGTCATGCGTCCAAAACCAAAAGTTTGGAGAAGTGGCAGAAGGAGCACCAGTGAGGCAAAACGCTTCTGGCTCAGAGAGAAAGCTTGAGGGGAAAAACCACACTAGATATGTGTGCTATACTGGGGAGGATAATTAAACCTCTGTAGATATGGAAAACTGCATATGAGGAATATCGAATGGGTTTGGGAAGCAGGCTCTGTGATGGTGGTTATGAGAGGAAGATATCGTTGGACCCAAAGTGTTTTTCTTCTTTTTTTTTAAGTTATTCCAGAACTGAAATGCAATTGTTCTGAAATCTAAATAGTGAGAAGAGATACGAGTAGGAATGGTATTTGAGGAATTTAACCAGACTAAGGCTTTTCCATATCACGAGATGGTGTATCGGTCCAAATCCAGATAATAGACGAGTTCAGTGCGAGAAAAAGAGGGAAAACTTCAGGTATACGAAGTGGACTCATCGGCTTAAGAGTGAATGGAGTTTTGAAGTTCAGGGGAAAAAGATCAGATGCGGAGAAGAAATACATAGAGAGCGAGGGGATAGGGTAGAACCCTGGGGGAACTCACTGTTGACAGGTAATGGGAAGGAAGTCCCCTCCATTGACGATGACCGAATTGGAACAAGTACAGAGAAGAGCAGAAACACCAAAGGAAAGAAGAAAAAAAGAAAGGACGCATGAGACTCTCAATGATAATTACCCAAAATTAGTTCGCGACGGGGAGAAAAAAAAATATACGTTGATCAATATAGATCACCATCAATATAAAAAGAGTTTCTTTAATGTGGAACATAAGAACATGGGAAAGGCTAGTTTCAAATATAAAAACAAAGTCATACAGCTCTTAACTACTGGCATGCGATCAATGATAACAGATAAATAAACATACCCGTCTAATCTACAATGACACGCCCAACAGATGCGTAATACATGCCACTGTAGTCTACAATATCATGCTTCAAAAGTCTACAATGATGTATTCGAGTATTCTACAATATCATGTCAGACTGGTCTACAGTTTCAGATCACAGCACGACCATGCCTGGTGTAGTCTATGAATACAGCTGTATCAACATTTTGCCTCACATCTCACTACAGCAGCATACAACACCAGCGCAAAGTTTACAGTATACATTCAGAATACAGTAACATGCAACAACAACAAGAATACATAGGTAGCTTGTTAATATTACACCACATTGAACTACAGTACGAAGCTGTAGTGTCTTTACTACATCAGGAATACAACAGACTACAGCATTTACTTCACGCAAGACGTACAACAACATGGATGTATAACATACAACAGATGAATCCAAACCGTGATAATACAGCAATACAATAAGCCTGGAGATTTTGTATTCCCACCAAAGACAAGACTACAAGACTGAAATGTCCATATTACAGTAATCTACACAGGTTACAGGACTTTTCACACTACATTACCAAGCATGAACAAACTACAGAATTATTATGTATTAACTGTTACATAGCCCTACAGTGTATATGGTTGTGACACGATATACAACATCTCTGTGCCCAAACACGTTTCTCTACCACATGGGTCAAGACAGTGTTAAATCTTAAGTAACAGGCGGGTTATTTTCCATGTGAAAAGAAGGGAAAATCAACCACACAGACCAAAATGACTAAGTCGTCCAAGGAATGGGGGGGCTTGCTTGAGGCACTGGTGACTGGAAACGAGTGAAGATCTCACCTGATTGTCTCCATAGAGTTGAAGCCCACTGGATCAGGGTTCGATCCTCTTCTGGAACGATGAAGACGAAGAGATGACGGTACTGGATCAGGGTTCGATCCTCTTCTGGAAGAGATGACGGTAACGGATCAGGGTTCGATCCTCTTCTGGAACGATGAATACGAAGAAATGACGGTACTGGATCAAGGTTCGATCCTCTTCTGGCACGATGAAGACGAAGAGATGACGGTACTGGATCAGGGTTCGATCCTCTTCTGGAAGAGATGACGGTAACGGATCAGGGTTCGATCCTCTTCTGGAACGATGAAGACGAAGAGATGACGGTACTGGATCAGGGTTCGATCCTCTTCTGGAACGATGAAGACGAAGAGATGACGGTACTGGATCAGGGTTCGATCCTCTTCTGGAACGATGAATACGAAGAGATGACGGTACTGGATCAGGGTTCGATCCTCTTCTGGAAGAGATGACGGTAACGGATCAGGGTTCGATCCTCTTCTGGAACGATGAATACGAAGAAATGACGGTACTGGATCAGGGTTCGATCCTCTTCTGGCACGATGAAGACGAAGAACGACGGTACTGGATCAGGGTTCGATCCTCTTCTGGAAGAGATGACGGTAACGGATCAGGGTTCGATCCTCTTCTGGAACGATGAAGACGAAAAGATCACGGTACTGGATTAGGGTTCGATCCTCTTCTGGAACGATGAAGACGAAGAACGACGGTACTGGATCAGGGTTCGATCCTCTTCTGGAAGAGATGACGGTACTGGATCAGGGTTCGATCCTCTTCTGGAAGAGATCACGGTACTGGATCAGGGTTCGATCCTCTTCTGGAAGAGATCACGGTACGGCGATGACGTAGTGTCATCTATAGTCTCCTCCCCCAGCAGAGTCTATGGTCCGTGATGGGGGTCTCCAATACTCCCTGAAGATGCTCTTGAAAGGAGCTGGCAATCGCGAAAGATGGCGACTACCGAAGGAGGCGACCTGAAGGAGGCGTTCGAACTCCCATCTTAGACCATCGTGGTCGGAAGGCTTATTATCGGGGCGGTGGTGACGGCGGGAGAAGAGGGCGTTCCTGTGTCCTCCGGCTTGAGGGGCGTGTAGGCGGGCGGGCAGGGCGCGGGGACCGGACGGCCCTGCTGGCGAAGGAGGACCTCGGCGAAGGACGGAGGTGGCGTCTCCGACTTGATGAGTGAGTCGTAGTCGGGTGGAGGGTCCTGGAAGGTGTCAATTACGTGAGTCATACCGGAAAACTAGAATTAGGTCCAGGGTTCGAATCCTTGATGTTGAAGGGCATTATATATATATATATATATATATATATATATATATATATATATATATATATATATATATATATATATATATATATATACTGTGGAATAGACTTACAAGCTAATGTTACATTACAATTCTCCACAGAATTTCGCTAAGCCAGTACAAATATTCAGCAATAGCAATCAAAGGAGAAATCAGAAAGGTACAAGACGCATTCTTTTAGACAATGGGAAAGAATTACCTACAAAGATACACTTAAGACAAACTAATTTTCCTTCCAGGTAAACAGTCATGGAGACACAATGTCTTAGGAATGTACACACAGGAATATATGTCACGCACCAACATGGCACACTGAGCACAAGAGATTAAGAAAAACACAGATACACTATCATTCCCAGAGTGTGAGCTTTTAAACCTAAATTAGCATATAAGTCGAAGATGTCAGATGATACATTAATTAGCATAATAAATGATCATGTAATGGCTTAGTCTGACAGACGAATGAGGGCATGGAAAAGATCAGAAAGGGAAAACCCGACCCCAGCCGTAAATAAAATCGTAGAAATCAAACAAGAATTGAAAAAATAACTGTGAAAACATAAACTGGAAAATGAAACTTCAAAGCCATACTATAAATCAATATTATGAATGATCCTGTGAGACATTTATGCACACAGAGGGAAAGATGATTAGAAAAAGAGATATGGGTCACTAAAATAGGTAGGGGGGAAAAAAAAGAGGAGGAGGTAAGAGAAATATTGTGGAAATGTAGGCAATACAATGGTCTGGATATGAGAGACAGTGGACATGATACAGTCCTAACACTTTGCCATACAGACAAAAGGTGTAAGTTGGCTGATAAGAACAGCTACCTGGCCCAAGGATCAAGAGGTGTAGAGGACAATGAAAAGACACACGAGGAACTGAACACCAGTGGTTTACACTGTGAAAGACACTGCAAGCCTCAACACCAGAGAGGTGGGATGAATAGCAGTGAAACTGCTACAAAAAGGACATAAACAGACGACTTAAGTAAGCCCAAGTGAAGTGCACACAGTAATGAGGTTGAGGCACAGTGAAACACAATCACGATAAGACCATAACTTTATATCAAGACAGCTGCTATACAGGAAGAGATTAAGGGGCGGCCATAAACCAGCCGACCATGGAAGAGAGAAGACTAAAGGGTGACTTGATCACTAACCTCCAAAAAAACCAGGTGGAGAATTCTTCGACATGTGTGAAGACAGAGTCACCAGTGGCCATTATCAATAAGCTAAAGCAGAGACGTGCAAGTAAAGATGTAAAGATTGTAGTATAACAGTCGATGTGTGAGAGAAATTATGAGACGAAACTCAGTATACACGACGTAAAGAGCTATTCTCTTATAGCATTATAGTGGACGAGTGAGACATGCTGTATACCTAATTGAATTCATTATATAATAAAAAGTATAAAAACAGGAGAGGACGAACTAGAGGCTTTGAAATGGCCCTCTCCCCTCCTCCTCTCACGAGACCAGAACTCACCCTCTCTCTCCGTGCACCGTACACACACACACACCTGGCTCGGGGTTTATGCAGTGAGCACAGGAACACCACAGCAGATACGTACCGGGGAGACGGTGAGGGCCAGCCTCTCCCTCACCAGCAGCACCAGCATGGTCACCAGCAGGAGGAGGTTGAGGAGGGAGCCAACGACCAACACCAAGTGGCCCGCGCCGATCGTCCAGCTGCCCACACACTTGCCGCTGCTCACCACCTTCTGTGTGGGTGAGGGGAGGGTGGTGTGAGAAAGAGGAAGAGCGAGAGGAATATTAATGACTTAAGCCTCATTAAAATGATGGTATATTGTCCCTGAGGACCGTGGCGTGTGACCCCCTGAACACGAAGGTGTGTGACCCCTGTACACGAAGGTGTGTGACCCCCTGAACACGAAGGTGTGTGACGATTGTCGACAATCACATGTTTACCAAATGGCGTCCTAGCTTCGTCTCTTCGATGCATATCAACTGACTGTTATATTTCTCTCTTGTGTCTTCCCTGATGATGATGTGATTATTACACGAAAGTGCACTTGGGAGCTTATCGTGTTTCATTTTCCCCGTGGACTCACAGGAATATATATATATATATATATATATATATATATATATATATATATATATATATATATATATATTATTCATTATTTATTTTACTTTGTCGCTGTCTCCCGCGTTAACGAGGTAGCGCAAGGAAACAGACGAAAGAATGGACCAACCCACCCACATACACATGTATATACATACACGTCCTCACACGCAAATATACATACCTATACATCTCAACGTATACATATATATACACACAGACATATGCATATATACACATGCACATAATTCATACTGTCTGCCTTTATTCATTCCCATCGCAACCCCGCCACACATGAAATAACACCCCCCCCCCCCCCCCCCGCATGTGCGCGAGGTAGCGCTAAGAAAAGACAACAAAGGCCACATTCGTTCACACTCAGTCTCTAGCTGTCATGTTTACTGCACCGAAACCACAGCTCCCTTTCCACATCCAGGCCCCACACAACTTTCCATGGTTTACCCCAGACGCTTCACGTGCCCTGGTTCAATCCATTGACAGCACGTCGACCCCGGTATACCACATCGTTCCAATTCACTCTATTCCTTGCACGCCTTTCACCCTCCTGCATGTTCAGGCCCCGATCACTCAAAATCTTTTTCACTCCATCTTTCCACCTCCAATTTGGTCCACTTCTCCTCGTTTCCTCCACCTCTGGCACATATATCCTCTTGGTCAATCTTTCCTCACTCATTCTCTCCATGTGCCCAAACCACTTCAAAACACCCTCTTCTGCTCTCTCAACCACGCTCTTTTTATCACCACACATCTCTCTTACCCTATTATATATATATATTTCATACTATTCGCCATTTCCCGCGTTAGCGAGGTAGCGTTAAGAACAGAGGACTGAGCCTGTGAGGGAATATCCTCACTTGGCCCCCTTCTGCTGGGCAAATTCTGTACGCACAACTTCTCTCAAATTCTCACCAAGGGCGCGGCATTCGCCGGGAGGAGGAGGAGGAGGTAAGTGAGTAGGCGAGAGGTTACAAGGACCCCCTACGCGTGGACCTACCTTGGCCTCCTGCAGCTGCTGCGTCAGGTGGGGGAGGGCGTTGGCGTGGCAGGCCACCATGTACATGCCCAGGGCGGTGACAGAGGTCGCGGCCAGCCAGCCCAGGCCCAACAGGGACAACACGGGCCACCAGTTCCGGCGCTCCATCGGTTCCTCTCCACCTGCAGGAGGGCACGACTTCGTCAGGAGATGAGAGGAAGGCAAGAGAGAGGAGGGAGGGCGCACACACCTCAGGGGAAAAAGATAGTGTAGGAGTGCATGACTTCGTCAGGAGATGAGAGGAAGGCAAGAGAGAGAGGAGGGCGCACACACCTCAGGGGGAAAAGATAGTGTAGGAGGGCACGACTTCGTCAGGAGATGAGAGGAAGGCAAGAGAGAGGAGGGAGGGCGCACACACCTCAGGGGAAAAAGATAGTGTAGGAGTGCACGGCTTCGTCAGGAGATGAGAGGAAGGCAAGAGAGAGGAGAGGAGCACACACCTCAGGGGAAAAAGATAGTGTAGGAGTGCACGACTTCGTCAGGAGATGAGAGGAAGGCAAGAGAGAGGAGAGGAGCACACACCTCAGGGGGAAAAAGATAGTGTAGGAGTGCACGACTTCGTCAGGAGATGAGAGGAAGGCAAGAGAGAGGAGGGAGGGCGCACACACCTCAGGGGGAAAAAGATAGTGTAGGAGGGCACGACTACGTCAGGAGATGAGAGGAAGGCAAGAGAGAGAGGGGGGGACAAATAAAAAAGAGTCCCCTCAGATTATTTAGAAAATATTGAAGTTTTACACCGTCGGGTTAAAGAAAACGGGGTATGCTCCCCCCAGCTTCCAGCAGGAGAGGCACAGGAAATTCTTATCTTTAAGGTCTCTATTGACTACTACCCTTAACCTTACTTATGTTACCACTACTGTACCTTTAAGTAGGTTACTAGTACTTTACTCTTAAGTAGGTTACTAGTACTTTACTCTTAAGTAAGTTACTACTACACTTAGTTAAGTTACCACTACTGTACCCTTAAGTAGGTCACTAGTACTTTACTCTTAAGTAGGTTACTAGTACTTTACTCTTAAGTAGGTTACTAATACTTTACTCTTAAGTAAGTTACTACTACCCTTAGTTAAGTTACCACTACTGTACCCTTAAGTAGGTCACTAGTACTTTACTCTTAAGTAGGTTACTAGTACTTTACTCTTAAGTAAGTTACCACTACACTTAGTTAAGTTACCACTACTGTACCCTAAGTAGTTACTAGTACTTTACTCTAAGTAGGTACTAGTACTTTACTCTTAAGTAGGTTACTACTACTTTACTCTTAAGTAAGTTACCACTACACTTAGTTAAGTTACCACTACTGTACCCTTAAGTAGGTTACTACTACTTTACTCTTAAGTAAGTTACCACTACACTTAGTTAAGTTACCACTACTGTACCCTTAAGTAGGTTACTATACTTTACTCTTAAGTAGGTTACTAGTACTTTACTCTTAAGTAAGTTACTACTATCCTTAGTTAAGTTACCACTACTCTACCTTTAAGTAGGTTACTGGTACTTTACTGTTAAGTAAGTTACTACTACTTTACTCTTAAGTAAGTTACTACTACCCTTAGTTAAGTTACCACTACTGTACCCTTAAGTAGGTTACTAGTACTTTACTCTTAAGTAGGTTACTAGTACTTTACCTTATTAAGTTACTAGTACCCTAGTAAGTTACCGCTACGGTACCTTAAGTAGGTTACTAATACTTTACCTTAATACTAGTACCATTAAACTTAAGTTACACAACTGTATCTTAAGTACGTACTAATACTTTATCTTAAGTAAGTTACGTACCATAAACTTAAGTTACCACTACTGTATCCTTAAGTAGTACTAATACTTTACCCTTAATTAAGGTTACTATACCATTAAACTAAGTTACCACTACTGTACCCTTAAGTACGTTACTATACTTATCCTTAAGTAAGTTATACTACTATTCTACCCTATTGGGTTACCATACTGTGTCTTTAAGTAGGTTACTAGTACTCTACCCTTAGGTAAGTTACTACAGTTCTACCTAATTGGTTACCATTACTTTACCCTTAGAGGAATGTCCACCACCCTTAGCTGTATCACCACTAAATCATCCTTCGTAGTGTTTTGCCTACGTCCCTCCCCCGCCTCCTCCTCCTCCATCCTCATCTTTTCAAAAGCAGCGTCATACTGAACACTGTTCATCTCCCTCCTCTCGCCTCCATTGCCATCTGCAGACGCCTGGACATGGAATTGGCCAATGTTCCTTTTAAGTATTTTTCGGTCAGTGTGTTCGGATCCAGAGGGTCTTGATCTGGATTAATAAGGCGAGGCACAGTGAGGTGGTGCAATGAAGCTACTGCCTGATCGTGCTTGTGTGGGCGCTCCAGAAAAATTTCACCTGTACCCACAGTTTCTTGCTTCTGGGCAAGAATCCCGCTTTCCACCTCTTCAGATAAGAGCCAACCAGCTTGAGACACAGGTGGAAGATATACAGCGACCCAGAGGAGAAATTTCCACAATGAAGAGGCAACCAGAAGGAGGAGTAGAAAAAGAAACATCCTTCCCTAAAGATAGCCTGAGGCACACTGAGGCGGGTTCCTGGTGCTCACACCGTTCGAAACACTAGTCTCAGTGACCAGATGTGTGAATATTTTACCCTGAGAGCATCATATACTTGTACCCACAATACGCCTTAGCCAGGCATCGCCTTCGCTAATTATGTGGGGGTCGGACAAGGCCTTTTGGTGATACTATTTTCCCTTTCTCCTTTTGACCCTTTTCTCTCTCAACCAAGGCCTGGCCTTAAGGAAAATTTACAAACATTTCTCCTATTACTTAACAATCTATTATCTTCCATCAAATTTACTGTAATCACATGTTTACCAAATGGCGTCCTAGCTTCGTCTCTTCGATGCATATCAACTGACTGTTATATTTCTCTCTTGTGTCTCCCTGATGATGATGTGATTATTACACGAAAGTGCACTTGGGAGCTTATCGTGTTTCATTTTCCCCGTGGACTCACAGGAATATATTATATATATTATATATATATAATATATATTATATATATATATATATATATATTATATTATATATATATTATTATCATTATTTATTTTACTTTGTCGCTGTCTCCCGCGTTAACGAGGTAGCGCAAGGAAACAGACGAAAGAATGGACCAACCCACCCACATACACATGTATATACATACACGTCCTCACACGCAAATATACATACCTATACATCTCAACGTATACATATATATACACACAGACATATGCATATATACACATGTACATAATTCATACTGTCTGCCTTTATTCATTCCCATCGCAACCCCGCCACACATGAAATAACACCCCCCCCCCCCCGCATGTGCGCGAGGTAGCGCTAAGAAAAGACAACAAAGGCCACATTCGTTCACACTCAGTCTCTAGCTGTCATGTTTACTGCACCGAAACCACAGCTCCCTTTCCACATCCAGGCCCCACACAACTTTCCATGGTTTACCCCAGACGCTTCACGTGCCTTGGTTCAATCCATTGACAGCACGTCGACCCCGGTATACCACATCGTTCCAATTCACTCTATTCCTTGCACGCCTTTCACCCTCCTGCATGTTCAGGCCCCGATCACTCAAAATCTTTTTCACTCCATCTTTCCACCTCCAATTTGGTCCACTTCTCCTCGTTTCCTCCACCTCTGGCACATATATCCTCTTGGTCAATCTTTTCTCACTCATTCTCTCCATGTGACCAAACCATTCCAAAACACCCTCTTCTGCTCTCTCAACCACACTCTTTTTATCACCACACATCTCTCTTACCTTATTATATATATATATTTCATACTATTCGCCATTTCCCGCGTTAGCGAGGTAGCGTTAAGAACAGAGGACTGAGCCTGTGAGGGAATATCCTCACTTGGCCCCCTTCTGCTGGGCAAATTCTGTACGCACAACTTCTCTCAAATTCTCACCAAGGGCGCGGCATTCGCCGGGAGGAGGAGGAGGAGGTAAGTGAGTGGGCGAGAGGTTACAAGGACCCCCCTACGCGTGGACCTACCTTGGCCTCCTGCAGCTGCTGCGTCAGGTGGGGGAGGGCGTTGGCGTGGCAGGCCACCATGTACATGCCCAGGGCGGTGACAGAGGTCGCAGCCAGCCAGCCCAGGCCCAACAGGGACAACACGGGCCACCAGTTCCGGCGCTCCATCGGTTCCTCTCCACCTGCAGGAGGGCACGACTTCGTCAGGAGATGAGAGGAAGGCAAGAGAGAGGAGGGAGGGCGCACACACCTCAGGGGAAAAAGATAGTGTAGGAGTGCACGACTTCGTCAGGAGATGAGAGGAAGGCAAGAGAGAGGAGGGAGGGCGCACACACCTCAGGGGGAAAAGATAGTGTAGGAGGGCACGACTTCGTCAGGAGATGAGAGGAAGGCAAGAGAGAGGAGGGAGGGCCCACACACCTCAGGGGAAAAAGATAGTGTAGGAGGGCACGACTTCGTCAGGAGATGAGAGGAAGGCAAGAGAGAGGGGGGACACAAAAAAAAAGTTAGAGTGCCCCTCAGGAATGAGAGAAAAATGAGAGGTTTACACACTCGGGTAAAAAAAGTGTAGTGCACCACCCAGGATTCCAGAAAAGGAGAGGCAACAGGGAAATTATCTGTTAAGGGCAACTATTGACTAAGAGGCATAACTAACAAATGATCCCTAATTATTTAGAAATTGAAGTTTTACACTCTTAAGAAGGTATGCTCCCAGCTTCCACAAGTAGGACAGAAATTTTACTCTTTAAGTTTATTACTACTACCCTTAACTTAAGTTACCACTACTGTACCTTAAGTAGGTTACTAGTACTTTACTCTTAGTAGGTTACTAGTACTACCTTAGTAAGTTACTACTACACTTAGTTAAGTTACCACTACTGTACCCTTAAGTAGGTACTAGTACTTTACCTTAAAGGTTACTATACTTGTATCTCTTAAGTAGGTTACTAATACTTTACCCTTAAGTAAGTTACTATTACCATTAATTAAGTTACCACTACTGTACCTTAAGTAGGTTACTATACTTTACTCCTTAAGTAAGTTTTACTATTATCTTTACTCTTAAGTAAGTTACACTACCTTAGTTGGTTACCAGTACTGTCCTTTAAGTAGGTTACTAGTACTTACCTTAGGTAAGGTTATACTAGTTCTACCTTAATTGGTTACATTACTTTACCTTAAGTAATACCACACCCTTAGCTTATTCACCACTAAATTACCTCTTAGTAGGTTATGCTACGTCCTCCCTCTCTCTCATCTCATCTTTCAAACAGCTAGTTAAGTTCCCAAAAAAAAAAAAAAAAAAAAAAAAAAAAATTTTTTTTTTTTTTTTTTTTTTTTTTTTTTTTTTTTTTTTTTTTTACTGGTACTTTACTGTTAAGTAAGTTACTACTACTTTACTCTTAAGTAAGTTACTACTACCCTTAGTTAAGTTACCACTACTGTACCCTTAAGTAGGTTACTAGTACTTTACTCTTAAGTAGGTTACTAGTACTTTACCCTTAATTAAGTTACTAGTACCCTTAGTTAAGTTACCGCTACGGTATCCTTAAGTAGGTTACTAATACTTTACCCTTAAGTTACTAGTACCATTAAACTTAAGTTACCACAACTGTATCCTTAAGTACGTTACTAATACTTTATCCTTAAGTAAGTTACTAGTACCATTAAACTTAAGTTACCACTACTGTATCCTTAAGTAGGTTACTAATACTTTACCCTTAATTAAGTTACTATTACCATTAAACTTAAGTTACCACTACTGTACCCTTAAGTACGTTACTAATACTTTATCCTTAAGTAAGTTATTACTACTATTTCTACCCTTAATTGGGTTACCAGTACTGTGTCTTTAAGTAGGTTACTAGTACTCTACCCTTAGGTAAGTTACTACTAGTTCTACCCTTAATTGGGTTACCATTACTTTACCCTTAGAGGAATGTCCACCACCCTTAGCTGTATCACCACTAAATCATCCTTCGTAGTGTTTTGCCTACGTCCCTCCCCCGCCTCCTCCTCCTCCATCCTCATCTTTTCAAAAGCAGCGTCATACTGAACACTGTTCATCTCCCTCCTCTCGCCTCCATTGCCATCTGCAGACGCCTGGACATGGAATTGGCCAATGTTCCTTTTAAGTATTTTTCGGTCAGTGTGTTCGGATCCAGAGGGTCTTGATCTGGATTAATAAGGCGAGGCACAGTGAGGTGGTGCAATGAAGCTACTGCCTGATCGTGCTTGTGTGGGCGCTCCAGAAAAATTTCACCTGCACCCACAGTTTCTTGCTTCTGGGCAAGAATCCCGCTTTCCACCTCTTCAGATAAGAGCCAACCAGCTTGAGACACATGTGGAAGATATACAGCGACCCAGAGGAGAAATTTCCACAATGAAGAGGCAACCAGAAGGAGGAGTAGAAAAAGAAACATCCTTCCCTAAAGATAGCCTGAGGCACACTGAGGCGGGTTCCTGGTGCTCCCATCGTTCGAAACACTAGTCTCAGTGACCAGATGTGCGAATATTTTACCCTGAGAGCATCATATACTTGTACCCACAATACGCCTTAGCCAGGCATCGCCTTCGCTAATTATGTGGGGGTCGGACAAGGCCTTTTGGTGATACTATTTTCCCTTTCTCCTTTTGACCCTTTTCTCTCTCAACCAAGGCCTGGCCTTAAGGAAAATTTACAAACATTTCTCCTATTACTTAACAATCTATTATCTTCCATCAAATTTCACTGTAGAAAATTAATATAATGGTATGTTGCCATTTACAGGTTGCATGATCCACAGGCAAGGAAACAACTTTAAGTTTAGCATATACAGAAAACCTACCAATGTATGCTCATATATCCATTATTACTCATCTCAACATGACAGTTAAATTATCATCATTTCAATCTATGTTCCTTAGGGCATTACGTATTTGCAGTCCAGAGTATATTGATGGTGAGTTTGAGAATATATATTCCATTGGATCTAAGTTAAAGTACCCTAGATCTTTCATAGATATTTCCCTTAAGTTAGCAAAGAAATCATTTTATAGAGTTGAGCCCACACCTCCCACTGACACCAAGAATCTTTTAGCTCTCCCTTTTAATAATGATTTTACTTTACTTCCCATGTTGCTTAAATCCTTCCATACTATAAAGAATATCTTAATCAGGAACTCACCAGAAAATTCTCTTGGATGCATCTATAAGGTGCCATGTAGAAATTGTAAGTTTTACTTTGGGCAGACTGGTAAGGATCTTTCTGTTAGACTTAAGCAACATAAATATAGTATAAGAACGGGACAAGAATCAAATGCCTTGTTTAATCACGTTAAAAACTATGATCATTGTATTGACTGGAGTAATACCATCTCATTATGAACTCTAACTGCAGTACCACGAGAAATATCATTGAATCTTCTATCATCAAATACACAAAGAATTATAATGTTAATATTAGTGATGGTATATACAAATTGGATAACTATTGTTGATAAAATCTGTAAAATAATACGTTTATGATACGCTCCTTGTCTTTCTTGGAAAATCGCATGTTTACCAAATGGCGTCCGAGCTATGTCTCTTCGTTGTATATCAACTGACTGTTATATTTCTCTCTTGTGTCTCCCATGATGATGTGATTATTACATGAAAGTGCACTTGGGAAGTTATCGTGTTTCATTTTCCCGTGGACTCATAGGAATACTTGATCAGACAAATTGTGACCTTTCCAAATTGAATATATATATATAATATATATATATATATATATATATAGGTATATAAATATATATATTTTCCGCTCCATTCCTCGTCTGAACAGTGGCTAAAGGGAAGGGGGGGCTGGAAATTCCTCCACACGTCCTCTCTCTTTTTTTCTTATTTCTCCAAGAGACGAGTGCTCTCCAGTCTCATATCCTCACCTCTCCTCGTTTCTTACGCAGAGGACGGCGCGACGCACGGGCGGGGATGGGCAGCCAGCTCGGACCTGAATACCAAAATATGGCAAAGCTTACTTTTCTTCCAATCGCCCATTCCGCCCTTATTACAACTCTACGTTAAAACTAGGACGGCCTCTGACCTCCTCCCTTGCCTCGTGCCTCTAGATTGCCTTCCTTGCAGACTCCTTCAGAACCTCCCCTCCCTCCCTCCCTCTCCAATCCCTCCACCGTCCAAGACATCCAAAAAACACATCACCACTACCTTCAAGACTCGTCCTTACCCTACTCGTGTGCAAAGCAACACAAACGGCGAGAGATGTCCAAGGCCTTTCGAAACCCTAACACCTTTGTTCCAGCTGCAGCAGCAACGGAGCCGAAGACGTCCTCAGGGTACTTGTCCGACGCCACTAACTGGTTCCAGCACAAGCGGCCTGAAAATGGCCCTCCAGGGACCTTGCCGACCCCTACCAACGGATCGCCAGCGCAGACGGCCGGATAAGATGGTCCCTCAGTGCCTTCCAACCCACCTAACCTGGTTGCACGCGCTAAAGGGCCCAGGATGGTCCCTAAGGTTTCCAGTCCCCCTACTGGGTTCCACGTAAGTGTAGGCGATTGGAACGGTGGCCAAGGATCTGCGGGAATTCTAGTCACTTCCTTCCGCAACGCTTACTTTTGCGGATCTCACACACACACATCACCCACTCCATCACACACACACCACCCACGTACGGACAACAGAGCAGACGAAGGGGAGCGACGACGGGGAACACTTCGAGGAAGAGGCTTGGGCTTTGACCTCTCTTGAAGAGAGAAGGTGGGGGTGACGATACACGAACCTGCAACTCCTTTTTACAGCGGTCAGAACGATGCAGTGAAACTTCTCGCGAGACTCTAGGGACCAGACCACCAGAGAACATAACTTGTAATAGTGAGGAAACTTATGACAATAACTAGATGTAATACCTTATAGTATAGTTTCAGCCGCTACTCTAGAGTGCCTGGGGCATGGATAATACCGACGCCATACCTGAATTAAGTTCTAAAGGCTAAATGTTCCAAGTCATTGCTATGAGAATGTAAGTGTATGTCATAGATATCGTCACGTGTATGATAGAAAAAATCAAGAAATGTGATAGAATGTTCCAGGTAGTGATTATGAACCCTCAGTATGTTCAGAGCACAGGAAGTTCAGGTATGAGATAGAGCCATCAGGGTTTTCGACCTACACTGAGAATTTCAAGTGATATGATGGGGCTGAAATGTAAGGTATGCTGCAGATGTTCAACGGTATATATAGACATGGAACTTCATGTAGGATGAAGATGGTCCCTAAGTGTTTCCAGAACTCTACGGTTCATAGCAGAGAGCAGTGTAAACGGCCCAAGATGGTTCAGTAGGCTTCGACCTGACTACTGGTCAAGAGATGACGAGAATGTCAAGGTATGATGAAAGAATGTTCAAGGTTGATGACAGGAATGTCAATGTATGTTCGAGAATGCTCAAGTGTATCGATGACTAGATAGAGATGCTCAAGTGTATGATGTAGATAAGATGTTCAGTGTATGAGGATGAGCAATTGTTCAAGTGTATGATCTTAGAAAGTATTCAGTTTATGGATCTACAACGAGAAATCAAGTTAAATGACAGACAAGAACGTCAAGTGATGATGATAGAAAAGAAATGCTACGAGATTGAGATAGACAGAGAAGTTAAGTGTATGAGAATAGAAAATGTCAAGA